>NC_092707.1:287659765-287725020 GCF_047496885.1 Scyliorhinus torazame | reverse complement strand
GGTGTCCAACTTTCTGGCCTTACGGGCCTTAACACTACGTCCAGATGATTCCCCAGGTGGTACATCAGAGGTGGAGGCGGCCTGCTGTGATACCCACCCTGCGACCTGGGTCCCCGTTGGCGACTGTTCCTGGATGGGCCCGGCTGCTGCTCGGGTGTACCAGGTGGTTTGGGTGCCGCCCTGTTCTGCCCACTAGATGCACCAGGGAGGAAAAGGGGGAGGAGGTGCTGCGGTGTTCAGCCCTCCCCTGCGGGAGTCACCGGCATGGGCCCCAACACCTCCTCCTCCCTCGTGGTGCCCAGCAGCCCGACAACTCCAGGGGATGGGGGTGCGAATGGAGCCATCCCCTGAGGTCCCCCCACCACCAGCCGCAGCCAGTCCTGGTGGACCACTCTGCCTTCGACCAGGCCATGGCACGCTCGTGGGCCATGGAGCCCAGGGAGTGGACCATCTCTGTCTGGAACTGCGCCTCATCACCCATTGACTGTGCCACCACCTTCTGGGTCTGTGTCACATCAGCCCAGTGACTGCGCCAGCTCCCTCTGGGACTGGGCTACCTCCCTCAGTGTCTGCGCCATGTCAGCCAGCGCCTGGACAATGCCACCGACGTTTCCAGCCATGGCCTGCTAGGTCACGCTCAGGAGTGCTGCAATTTCCAAGTGGCTCTAGCACATGGCTGCCTGTGAGGTGGCAATCCTGATTGGGCCTTAGCCAGCTCATGCACAGAATTCCCCAGGCCTCGGACATGCTGATCCATAGCCAGAACCGTCGCCCCCCCAATGCCTCCACCACAGATGCCATCCATGGATTGTTGGCACCACCTCCTGCTCCTGCTCACGGTTGGACTCCTCAACCAGCGCCTGCAGGTACTACAACCCCTCATGTAGTCCCTGGCACTGCGACTGCATCTCCACAATTGATGGGACTGTCCGTTCCAGAGCCCTAAACCAGTCTGGACGGCAGCTAGTCCCTGGGCTCGGTCTGCCCTCCGACCGTCCACCCCCCTCGGGTGTTCCTACACTCCATCTGCTGTACCCCGGTCAACTGTGTGGTGCGCAGCAGAGAGTGTCCCAGGAGCCTCTTCACTAACTGGGATGGTGGAGGGTGTTGGAGACAGCTGTGATGGAATATCACTGTCATCATCAGACCCGAACTCTGGGGTGTCCTGAGTCTCGGGCGGAGGGCTGGTATCCGAGCTGCTCTCCTCGTCAGTGCTCAGCTTGGGGCGGTGGGGGGGGGGGGGGGGGGGGGGAGACCCTGGCTGTGGCACTGACTGGGGACATAAGATGGACCCACCCCATCTCCAGCAAGTCCTGCAAAATCACAAGACAAGACACATGATTTGACCACGGGCCGGGGGAAGAGTGGAAGTGAGGGGATGGTTGAGGGCAAGGGTGGTGTGGGTGGTATGGGGATGGTGTTGGGGGAGTCGCAACTCAGCGGGGTCTCACTTCCTCACTCACGGGGCCGAACACCACCCCCGGTGATCTCCCTTTCCTCCGAACTCGTCCAGGGCCCTATGCTCTGCCATGGTCTGGCGGTCCCCTCTCCTGTCTTCTCCGCCTCCCGACGGTTGTGAGCGGCCTTCTCCTGGGGGCGGGGGGCAAATGGAAAACGGACAGTGCTAGGCAGATTAAAGCATGCAACCCAGGAGGGTGGGTAGCTGGTGGCTTCAGTGGCCAGCGCATCCGGCCGTGGCCGCCAGTTTCGGTACCGGCAAGTGGTGCAGGGGTGGGTGCCCTCCAGGTTGTGGGGAGGGGGGTATAGTTATGTGGTGTGTGGGATAGGGCTAGTGCCAGTGGCACAGTGCTAACTACTCACCCTGGCCGCCTTGAGGTCGTGCGCCTTTTTCTGGCACTGCTGGCCGGCCTGGACAGTGTTGCTGGTGGCACTGACTGCCTCTGCCACCCTGCGCCCCAGGCACAATGAATGGCGGTCGGCTCCTTCCCCGGGCCCAGGGTACAGGGGCGGCCTGCCCTCTCCTCCACCGTGTCCAAGAGGACTCCAGCTCGGCGTCCATAAAACGAGGTGGCCGCTCTCCTCGCTGCCATCGTGTTGGCTGGGATGGTGTGTGTGGGGAGTGAAGTGTGTATTTGCGGCTGCAGCTCGTCAGCCTCCTGAGTGTCAATCGCGAAACCTGCGAATCCAGCACCGTTTCTCATTGGAATCGGTTGTGTTCCACGTGGCGCCGGTACTAGCCCCTCAACAGTAGCTAAATCGGTCCAGGTGCGGGCCAGTTTTGCTGTCGTGGAATTCCACGAATCGTGTGCCAGCGTCAACACTTAGGACTGGAGAATCCAACCCCATAGGTTTAGGCCAAAGGTTGCAAATCTATGGAATTCACTACCCACGATTAGGGAAGAATGAAGACATGTCAGCAACACAGTTTGGGAAAGTGGCTTCATCGGAACAGATACGACAGAGGCAAAGAAACTGAGAGAATGGGATGGAGTCCTTACAGGATGTGGGGTGTGAAGAGCTGCAGTTGAGGTAGCTGTGGGAGTCAGTGGGTTTGTAATGGACATCAGTGGACAGTCTATCCCCAGACATCAAGATAGAAAGGTCAAGGAAGGGAAGGGAAGTGTTGGAGATGGACCATGTGAAGGTGGAAATTGGAAACAAAATAAAATGTTTCCATGTCCAGATGGGAGAATGAAGCGGCACCGAAACAAGGAATGTTCCACATAGCCCATAAAGAGACAGGCAAACTGCGACCCATGCGGATACCCATATTCTTTGGCTGGGTCTCACCTTTGGTTTCGAGAAAATGAGACATGTCAAAGGAGAAATTGTTCACTGAGAGGACATGTTCAGCCAGACGGAGGAGAGTGGTGGTGGATGGGGATTTTTTAGGCCTCTCCGAGGAAGAAGCGGAGAGCCCTCATACCATCCTGGTGGCGAAGGAGGTATAGAGGGATTGGACATCCATGGTGACGAGGGGACGGTTAGGGCCCGGGAACTGCAACTTCCTGATGTGATGTAGGGTATCAGAGGAATCACGAATGTAGGTTGGAAGGGACTGGGCAAGTGTATGGAGTTAAGAAAGGAAGGAAGGAGGTTGGTGGGGCAGGAACAGGCTGACTCGATGAGCCTACAGGGAAAGTTGTGGTTGTGGATTTTGGGCAGAGGTAGAAGCGGGCTGTCCAGGAGGTTGGGAGATTATGAGGTTGGAAGCTGTGGTGGGACGATCTCCATTGCAGATGAGGTCAGTGACAGTCCTGAAAACAATGGTTTGATACTCAGTGGTGGGGTCATGGTCCAAGGGGAGGTAAGAGGAGTTGCCGTTCAATCTTTGCGAGGTAGAGGTCAGTACGCCAGACAACAACAGCCCCACCCTTGTCGACTGGTTTGATGACAAAGTCAGGGTTGGACCTGAGAGAGCAGAGAGCAACCAGTTCAGAAGGTAACAGATTAGAGTGGGTGAGAGGAGCTGAGAAATTGAGACGGTCAATGTCACACCGACAGTTCTGAAATGAAAAGATCAAGAGGCGGTAAGCGGCCGGAGGGAGAAGTCCGGGTGGAGGGAGAATGCTGGAAGTGGGAAAAAGGATCTGTTGAACGGGGGAAGAACTCCTGCCTGAAGAAGTGAGCATAGAGATGAAGGCGGCGGAAGAAGAGTTCAGCATCGTGTCGAGCCTGAAATTAATTGAGGTGGGGCGTAAGGGTATGAGGCGGAGTCCTTTGCCGAGTACAGCACGTTCAGTCTCAGAGAGAGGAAAGGTCAGAGGGCATGGTGAATACCCGGGAAAGGCTGGATAAGAGCTTGCCTAAGTGCAGTGGTCTTAAATAAGAGCATTTGGGGAAAAGAGAGAGAACTTTTTGTTTTACAGTTTATTGTTGAATATAAAACTACAAAAGTCAGAACTGCTCAATTCCACTTACATTTGTCCAATTGCATTTCATTAATTACAGTTTTTAAGTATATGTGAATACAGTAACCTTGCTTTCAGATGTATATGTTTGAAATATTACATAGAAAAAGGCACAGCTCCAAGGTCTGTGGGAAATTACAGTGTTTCTGCTTTGACAGAAGCGAGAAGCACTACGGAATCTTGAGAGAAAGCCCAGTCTTTTCAATCATTTGAATGTGGCTTCCACACAGAATGTACATTCCGAAAGCTAAATACATTCCTACGATACATACATTCTGTACACATCAAAATCTATTTAGCAGTTTCTGTTAGCTACACAATAAAAATAAATATATTTACACAGAGAATAAATAAGGATTGGGCAAAACATCACTTCACAACCAACCATTTTAATCTGCTCTTTTCTTGTCATTTTTGTTATATTCCAGTAACCAATGGGAACTTGCTCTACAGGCCTTGGGTTTATACTGTATCTACCAGTTCTGTCCAAACACTGTACACTAGATAAAACAGCTTCTATATACATGCACAATTTCAAATGGCCACTTCTGAGTGCTTTGAAAAATCCCATGAAAAAATCAGTATTAAACCCAAAAGTTAAATTGGGATTCCAATCGCCCTAAAATCAGACATGATATAATCTGCACGGTGAGTTTATTGGGGCGGGGGTTGTTTGGATTCTGATCAATTCTAAATTAAATACTCATCAAATCAGACTAAAGACAAAGCCGAGACATTCCTGGAAGGTGACACCAGTATTGAAAATTGGGGATTCCTGATTGCAACTCATATGTGAAGCTTTGGATTTTGAGGGGATACAGGGTTCGTAAACATAAAGAAACCCAGCCAAGTAAAGCCAAACACGAGCTGTTCCTTCAACGCATTTAGAAAAGGTTCTTAATTTGCAACGTGGATACCTAAATATAGTCACAGTTACTGCAGAAAACCATTCCCATTGCAAAGACAAGAGCAGAATTTCAACAAATAACATGAAACAAACAATAATTTAAAATTTCTTAAATAAATTAAATTAAAGAGCAACTCCTAAATTAGCTGTATGCATTGCAACAATAATAGTTGTGATTTGCACACACCGCTATGGTACCATCAAAAATAACAAAATCTAGAATGCTATTATATAATTTGGCAGTCAGCGTGGCGTATTCCAATCATTTCAAAGCAATTTACAAGACAATTACCAAATATGTTTGTCTGTAGAAGCTGTAGAAAGCAATTACACTCAGTGTAAAAGTCATGCATAGAGATCAGCTTTTGCCTGAAACTTGATCATTTTTTTAAAAAAAGGAGTGGGGTGGTTCGGAGAGGGAAGAGGGGGGAAAAAGCCCTTCTCCCAAAAACCTGCCCAAAGAATAACTCAACAGAAACAGCCAGTTATACTGGAAATGCAAAGTGGTGTTAACATGGCTTCAGTCTCAGAGGCTTGAGAAAGGTTTATTCAATTGTAGTAAAAAGTACTTGTGCTTAATGACAGGTTCACAGTGAAGTGCAGATTCGCACAGAAAACACAATCAGCAACACCCAGGTACTGATATAGTGCACAGCTCTTTTTTTTTTTTAAATGGTTGGTTTGGAGAATAAGCAGGTGCTTTTCTCCGACCTCTCGAAATACATGAAAAATTTATATTTATTGCTGGTTCCTTGGACATTCTTATTTAAAAAACAGACCACTTCCAGCACAACGCACTAAAAAGCCTCTTGTGCATTGCTGCATTTTGCAGTCTGCGATAATGCCGCTGCAGTCAAGATGCTTTGGAATCCCCGTTTATATATCTATATATATTTATTTTTGAAAAGGCATACATTGTTCACACACAGTGTGATTTCAATAAGTAAGGAGATATTGGAAGTAAAAAGGACGCCAAAATTAAGTCACCTAAATTGAGCTGTAAGTGGAAAACCCATTTGGTCGGATCCAACTTTAAACCCCCCCCCCCCCCCCCCCCCCCCATCCTGCTTTCCAGGTAAGAAAACGTTTGACATAGCACCAAGTTGTTGTGTTTACATTTCCTGACAAAACATGAGACATGGATATTGTTCACTTCATTCACTTGCATAGCTTCCTGTGCCCTTCAGTTATAGAATTGTCACAATGATGTAGCTGGATGTGTTGCAGTGTGAGTAACGTAAGGCTGCTTCTACTTGAGTTCTACTTGAGTATAAATGGATTAAAAGTGGATGGGGAATATCACAATAGAGACCCAGACCCCCCTCCCATGGGAAATATTTTCCCCATGAACTGAAAGCCACCAACACTGTCAGATTAATTATGCCACGCCATTAATTTCAGAAAAATGGCATCCTGTCCTGAAATTTCATGTGATTTTCATGAAGTTACTACATTTATGCATGAATTGCCCATTAAACTTATAGAAAATCAAGTATTCTTTTAACATGATCATTGTTACAGCCTTGTAATGAACCTCTCTGGCCCAGGAAATGAACAATTCTAAGTGTGGACTGTCATTCCTTCGGGTTGCAAATTGTTTTATTAAGATTTTAAAAATTCCTTTTCAAACTTTTTTTTTCCAATTAAGGGGCAATTTAGCGTAATCAATCCACCTACCCTGCACATCTTTGGGTCGTGGGATGAGATCCACGCAGATACGGGGAGAATGTGCAAACTCTACACGGACAGTGACCGGGAGCCGGGATCGAATCCAGGCCTGCGGCGCCGTGAGGCAGCAGTGCTAACCACTGCGCCACCGTGCAGCCCTCTGAAAATGTCTAATTTTAAATTCAATATTTTCTTGATTCTCCTTTGTGTCCTTTTGCCTCTCTCTCGGTCTAATCTTTTGTTTCCCTTTCTAGATTTCTCTTTCTGTACCTAGTTTGACCTTGAATTCACCCCCCCCCCCTCATTCTTCCTGTTTATTTCCCAATCCTTAGATCTGATTGGATAAGGAAATGGATCGTTGGTCCAATGATTGACTGAGCTTCCTTTCTCTCCTCACCGCATCATTATCAGCTTTAGCTTTCGGATCAAAAATGTTTAAATCTATTCTGTATGAATAAGTCTACCTAACGGGTTAAAGGTTCCAGCAATATCTGAGCTCGTAGATCAACTACGGTAGTCTTGAACCAAAGGAGAAGGTATTGAAGCATAGTTCCACAGAACATGCTGTGAATGATCAAAGTGGATATATTGAGGATTCTGGTAAACATGATGGGAAAGGGACCACAATTATTCATAATAAGATCCATTAAAAAAAATACAGTTAGTCCATATCCTCCTTTCTTTAATTGAATGCATATGGTTTTAGATCCTGCTGTGGATCCCTGTTGCTTTAATATTCCCCTTATACTCCTTCTACATGAACATTCGGTTGATCCATTTGTATAAAAGTACAAGTTACTCTTGTTCATCTGAATTTAGCAGAGTATTGTGAGCGCACATCCTAGCAAAATAGCTATCTTGGTGTATAAAAAAGTATTTTAGAAAAGAATATGATTAATTGCTGATCCTGTACAAAAATACAAAGTAAACCCACAGTGCAGGTTTAAAAGCGCAATGGTCAATTAGTTTGGGATGAATGAAATGGACTGAACTAAAGACATCAGGAAAAATGTTGAGACTCCAGCTTACCATCAAAAGAACCAGAAAACCATATGTACACATTCCATCATATTTTTGACATAACCTTTGTGTTCAGTGTGTACATTACACAAAGGTTTAGAGTGAACACATCACACACTCTCTCCAAAGACAATCCCTGGCTACAACGAGTATTCATAGCTCTTTAAGTAAGAGAGTGATGATGAACAAAACATTTAAAATTCTACAAGAGGACAGACACAGATGGAAGATGTTTCCAACTCTATAGCAAACAATACCTGGCATAATTGCTATTTCATAGAGGCAAGCAAAAATGCATGCACAGAATTTGCAGTGACTCCATCATTTAAAAAAATAATAATTAATGAATGTTATCTGTAAATAATGTATAAAAATCTAGTCCTTTTTTTTGCTACATCAAGACCCAACAAGAACCTCCATTATATGGTCGAGTTCTGCAAGGTCCATTTTGAAAGGTTGACTTGGAGTCACTGATTGGTTACTGTAGGGAGATAAGGTTTTCAAAATGTCATCAGCTGTGACTGCAGTCATTTTTGAACTTGATCCAGTGGTGGATGTGCAAGGATCAAAGTCATACATTGAGGTATCGATGTCTGCAAATAAGATGTCATCGAGTGTCAGGTCTGTTAAAAAGCCTGTGGTGGTGATCTCAAAGTTGCCTGGTAACGTATCTGCAAACTTGGTCTCTGATGATCTGCCTTCTTGGAGCTCGTCAGGTTTTTCACTGCTGCCTTCATTCAATGCACTTTTACAGCTCTTTGAGTCAGCAGTGGTGGAAGATGGACACAGCTCCTCAATTTCATCCAGGGCTGAAGAGAAACTATCTTTCAGCGAATGGTTCTGTGATTTGCATACACTCAGTTCAATCGTCTGACAGCTGCTAAAGGTGTCATCCTCGAGCACAGAGGCTGGGGTCAGACAGGAGTCTGGAGATGTAGTGCTTGTTAAACTAGTCACTTGGATTGGAGGAACAGGAAGATGGTTGAAGGCAGGCTGGACCTCTCTGTAGTTATCATTGAGTGTGTCACTGGATTGAGACGGGGATATGAACATTGGTCTTAAGCTGCCTTCCCGCTTCAGTTCCTCTTGAATCCGCCTCAGCATATTGTTAATTAATACTGTCCTCTGTAAGCTGGGCTCCATTAACGGCTGCTGATTGTAAAGTTTCATGAGGGAAATGTTGAAGATAGTTTGACGCTGTAAGGTGTATGATACCTTAGAAGGACCATTCCCGCAGGACATTTTGCCTTCCACCCCATCTTCATGTTCACTAAACTTTCGTTTTGCTCCTTTCGCCAACATATATCTGAAAGAAAATAAAAAATAGCTGTTCAAACAGATTTGTTACAAAATATATTCAGAGAATATCAAGCTCTGAATAAATGCACACTGGAAAAATAAGACTTAAAAGAAAGAGTTAAGTGGGTAAACTCTTGCAAATCTGAAACAAAATGCTCCAATTTATTAAAAGTTAACTTATAACCGTTTTTATCTGGACCAAAGGTAAACTAACAAATGTCCAATTCCATACTGGAGGAAGGTACTGCTTTATACAGATCAGAGCTCCAAAACTCAAATCCAAGTCCAATCCCTGCTGGAATTAACCTCAGTGCCAGGAATTAATACATGGATGCAATTCAAATACGACCAGTCTAATACAGTAGTTACCAAACAACACAAATCAGAGGCTGAGCAATCACCGTACCCTTAAAAAACCATGTCGCAGCACAGAGAATATTATGGAGCATTTTCTAATTGAGCGTTTTTTTAAAAATACAGAATGTGAAAGTGTTCCAATTCACTATTACCCTCAAGGCGAGAGATTGTTAATTACAATCCCAAAAGATTCACAGTTGATTGCATGGAATAGTATCTATTTATGTAACTATAAAAAAAAAGACTAAGAGGTGTACACAGAGTTGGCAGGATTTCAATGAATTCTGACAGTTTCTCTGGGCAAAACTTATTCACTGAAGAAACAATATGGAAACCAATGTTCCACTGGTCACTTACACCCATCAATACTGATCTAAATTAGCTGTACCTAGCTGGTTATTTATACCCATTAATAATGATCTAAACTAGGTGCACCTAGCTGGTTACTCACACCCATCAAATACTGATCTAAATTAGCTGGTTACCTACACCCATCAATACTGATCTAAACTAGCTCTACCAAAGCACAACATCCTCTTGCAAAACGCATTTCATTATCAATCATTGGAGTAGACTGAAACTGTATTTGCATAGCACTCATATCATATTGTCACATTGCTCCAAAACACTTCACTTCTAATTAATGATTTATATTTATTGAACTATATAATCAGATTGCTAATAACCGGTGTATTTTTAGGGCCAATAAGTAATTGTTTGTTCAGAACTCGCATTTGAATTTTTTTTTTTTTTTAAATCACTGCTGCTGAACATTAACTTTCTAAAAATGTGGTGCAGCACGGTGGCGCAGTGGTTAGCACTGCTGCCTCACGGCGCTGAGATCCCAGGTTCGATCCCGGCCCTGGGTCACTGTCCGTGTGGAGTTTGCACATTCGCCCCGAGTTTGCATGGGTTTCGTCCCCACAACCCTAAGGTGTGCGGGGTAGGTGGATTGGCCACGCTAAATTACCCCTTAATTGGAAAAAAATTAATTGGGTATTCTAAATATTTTTTAAACTTTCTAAAAATGTCCTGATATCGTTGGGAAAAATGTTGGTGAATGGGTAATTTTACACAGAATGCTGCTGTGTTATTGACATCCCACTAACCACTAGATAGAAAAGGAATTCCCACATAATTAATGATGGATTTTATTTTAATGCCATTATTAGTAAATTTCACAATGTTGTCACGTATTGCATTTGCATTTGATATTCAAAAAGTGATACGAGCAAGAAAATACATGAATGAGCCGGAAACCTGACATGTACGGGAGGAATCCAATGTACAAAGCTCTGTATCATATCGATTTACCATGTTCATGTCTTGCAATGTATCGGGGCCGCGTCATCTACACGCGACAGGCCTTGTCGCCCGCGTAAAAGCGGCGCCGCATAGATGACGCAGCCGGCGCCGCATAACGGACGTCATCCGCGCATGCGTGGTTGCCGTCCTCTCTAAGTCCGCCCCGCAAGAAGATGGGGGACGGATCTTGCGGGGCCGCGGAAGGAAGGAGGTCCTCCTTCAGAGAGGACGGCCCGACGATCGGTGGGCACCGATCGCGGGCCACCCCACATTCCAGGTGAAGCCCGGTGCAGGATCCCCCCTCGCCCCCCCACAGGCCGCCCCCCCAGCGTTCACGCACCGCCCACGACTGCAGCGACCAGGTGTGGACGGCGCCGGGGGGGAACCCGCCGTTTTGGCCTGGCCGCTCGGCCCATCCGGGCCTCAGAATAGCGGGGGTGCCAGAGAATCGCCATTTTCGGTGTCTCCGGCGATTCTCCGGCCCGCGAAACTCGACCGGGCCGTTCCCGCCGCTTGGGAGAATCGCGGGAGGGCGTCGGACTGGCGTCCCCGGAAATTATGGCGGCCCAGGCGATTCTCCCAACCGGCGTGAGAGTGGAGAATCGCGCCCCATGTTTTCGAGACAATGAAACTAGTGCTAGAATGACCAAAGAAACATTCCTAATCTCCCTTAAATATATCCCAACACCTAGGCATCATGTTGTTTCCCTAAATGAAGCCAGCTTGTATTAAATAATAATATTCATAGAAATCGCACAGGATGAATGCACTTTTTTGCGATGTTCATGTACATGCACACTGACAAAGGAACATTTCACTTCACTCTAGGCCTTCATTCTAAAATGTGAAGCTTGTAGAAAGAGTCACTGCAGAACATTTTGCAAAAGGAGAGTTGTGTAAGCATGGATGGCTCACAGTGTTCCCAGAGAATGTGTGCTGGCATGAATTGGAGCAAATGGATTGGCAGCGCTTGGGATACACATAACCTAGCACCAAATGACAGTTTTATCACTGCCTGAAACATGAGGGCCAGGAGACCGAATAGAGAAGAAAGATATTCTTCCAGAAATACAGCGGCTCTATTAGCCAATGCAGGTCAAGTAGAGTGCAATGGGAAACTGCCTTGAATTTCAAAGACCAAAACTAGTCAGAAACAAGGTTTTGAACCTGGAAATACTCAAAAGGTTTCACCCACATTACAGATGTTTTGCTTCACAAACAACATCAAATTGGTACCAGAATTTAGAAATTAAAATTCCCGCGGGATACTCGAGTGAGGGATGGATGAGAAAAGTCCTGATATTCAAAAAAGGTGCAATGTCCCTTTTGCCTGCACAGGATAGGTCCCTGTGTGTGAAAAAATGAGTCCTCCAGCAAGTGTAAGTGAGCCACATTGTGAGCCCAACTGTCAATCTTACATCGGTTGTTAGTGTAACTTTTAGCACACTCGGGATTGTTCAGTAAATGCTGCCCAACCACAGACTTGTACAGCTGCTATTTTGGAGGAGGAGAAGGCGCCGCTAGAAGGGATCAAGGCAAAGTGGGAGGAAGAGTTGGGAGAAGGTATGGAGGAGGGGTTCTGGTGTGAGGTGCACCGGAGGGTGAACGCCTCTACCTCGTGTGAGGGGTTGGGGCTGATACATCTGAAGGTGGTGTATAGAGCGCACCTTACAAGGGCGAGGATGAGCCTGCTCT
Source organism: Scyliorhinus torazame (assembly GCF_047496885.1). Taxonomy (NCBI): domain Eukaryota; kingdom Metazoa; phylum Chordata; class Chondrichthyes; order Carcharhiniformes; family Scyliorhinidae; genus Scyliorhinus; species Scyliorhinus torazame. Next base: position 287,712,897 of record NC_092707.1, on the reverse strand, counting down.
TTGAGGGGGTAGAAGATGCGTGTGAATTGCAGAGGGGGGCCCCGCAAACCATGTTCATATGTTTTGGACCTGTCCAAAGCTGGAAGAGTACTATAATAATAATAATCACTTATTGTCACAAGTAGGCTTCAATGAAGTTACTGTGAAAACCCCTAATCGCCACATTCCGGCACCTGTTCGGGGAGGCTGGTACGGGAATTGAACCCGCGCTGCTGGCTGTGTTCTGCATTACAAGCCAGCTCTTTAGCTCACTGTGCTAAACCAGCCCCTTACTGGAAGGAGGCTTTTAGGGTAATCTCTAAAATGGTGCACGTGAAACTGGACCCGGGCCCTCGGGAGGCCATATTCGGGGTGTCAGACCAGCCTGGGTTGGAAATGGGCACAGAGGCAGATGTTTATAGACTTCGCCTCGTTGATTACCCGAAGGCGGATCCTGTTAGGGTGGAGATCAACCTCTCCAACCTGTGCCCTGGTGTGGTGGGGAGACCTGCTGGAACTCTTGACACTTAAAAAGGTCAAATTTGAACTGAGGGGAAGGATGGAGCGTTATTCATTATGCACTTTCGGGAATTGGATCGCATCGAACATTGGGAGGGGGGGGGGGGGGGCGGCTGGGAAGGTTTGGTGGGGTGGGGGGGGGGGGGGGAAAGAGGGACTGTATGTGTTAATAGTGACTATGGGTGATTCCTGATTCCTTTTTGTCATTTGTCAGGTCCAGGGTTTGGTGGGAGGATGGGATTGTTGTTATTGATATGGGGATTGACATTACGTTCGTTCTGATTATTGTTTATGGCGTGTAAATTTGGTAGAAAAAAAAAAGAATTGTATAGCTGCACCTCCCATGACTGGTGGTTCACAAATTAAAAAAAAAATAATTAAAGTACCCAAATATTTTTTTCCAATCAAGTGGCAATTTTAGAGTGGCCAATCCACCTAACCTGCACATCTTTGGGTTGTGGGGGTGAAACCCACGCAGACCAGGGAGAATGTGCAAACCCCACACAGACAGTGACCCGGGGCCGGGATCGAACCCGGGTCCTCAGCGCCGTAGACGGCAGTGCTAACCACTGGGCCACTGTGCCACCCTAGGTGGTTCATATCAAATGGCATGTCTCTTTGGCTGTTCACAGTAGGTGGAGTATGGATGGTACCCAACCAGTGGTGCTTGCAAAATGCAGAGCATGATATCTAGCGTTAAATGCCATTCGGTGATTGAACAGTCATGGGAACTCCATCACCTGCAATAATAAATTCTGCCCGAGCCAGTGACGCACACATCCATGAATAAAAACAAATTCATTATGGAAATTGTTTTTTTTATTCACTTATTGGATGAGTGTGTCTCTGGCTAGGCCAGCATTTATTGCCCATCCCCAATTGCCCAAAGTGGTGGTGAACTGCCTCCTTGAACCGCTGCAGTCCAGGTGGTACACCCACAGTGCTGTTAGGGAGGGCCTTCCAGGATTTTGACCCAGTGACATTGAATGAACGGCCGATATATTTCTAAGTCAGGATGGTGAGTGATTTGGGAGGGGAACTAGCAAGTGGTGGGGTTCCCAGGCTTTTGTTGCCCTTGTCCTTCTAGATAGTAACGGCTGTGTGTTTGGAAACTATTGTTGTAAAAACCCATCTGGTTGCAGGGGTGCCCGCTGTCGCCGCTGGCCATAGAGCCGTTGGCGATGGCTCTCAGGGGGTCGGCAGAGTGGCAGGGGATAATGAGGGGACAGAGGGAGAATCGAGTGTCGCTCTATGCCGATGACCTCTTGCTGCATGTTTCGGATCCTTGAGATTACGGAAAGGATTATGGGCCTGTTGGGGATGTTTGGAGGGTTCTCGGGATACAAGCTGAATGTAGGGAAAAGCGAGGTATTCCCGGTGAATGGGCTGGCACAGCGGGCTAATTTAGGGGGGGATGCCATTTACGGTAGCGAGGGATAGGTTTAGGTACTTGGGGATTCAGGTAGCAAGGGAATGGACGGGGCTCCATAAGTGGAACTTAACGAAGCTGGTGAAGGAGGCCAGGGAGGATCTTAAGAGCTGGGATACACTGCACTTAACACTGGCGGGGAGGGTCCAAGTGGTGAAAATGAATATTCCGCCAAGGTTCTTGTTTTTCTTTCAGGCTCTCCCGATCTTTATATCAAAGGCCTTTTTCGGAAAGTGGACACAATCATCTCTGACTTTGCATGGGCGGGAAAGGTGCCGAGAGTGCTACAGAGGCAGAGGCAGCAGGGGGGTGGGTTGGCGTGGCCAAACTTGCTTCATTATTATTGGGCGGCGAATGTGGACAAGGTGCGGCGGTGGTGGGAAGAAGGGGTAGACTGGGTTAGGATGTAGGAGGAATCTTGTAAGGGGTGTAGTTTGAGGGCTATGGTGACGGCAGCATTGCCAATGGCTCCGAGTAGGTATTCAGGGAGCCCAGTGGTGCAGTCCATGGTGAAGATATGAAATCAGCTGAGGAGGCATTTTAGGGTGGAAGGGATGTCGGTGCTAACGCCGCTGTGCGAGAATCATGTGTTTGAGCCGGTGGGGATTGATAGTGTATACAGGAGGTGGAGGGAAGTGGGGCTGGTCAAGGTGAGGGATCTGTATATGGAGGAAGGGCTTGCCAGTCTGGAGGAGCTAAGGGAGAGGGTAGAGCTGCCGAGGGGTAGTGAGTTCAGGTATCTGCAGGTTAGGGACTTTGCACGAAAGGTCTGGAAGGGGTTCCCTAGATTGCCGGGATACACCCTGCTGGAGCGACTGCTGCTTTCGGATGTGGAAGGGGAGGGAAGAATTGGGGATATATATAAGTGGCTAGGTGAGCAGGGAGGTGAGCAGGTGGTGGAGATCAAGGAGAAATGGGAAGGGGAATTGGGAATGGAGATCAATTGGGGAGTATGGAGTGAGGCACTGCGAAGTGTAAACGGGACCTCTGCTTGTGCAAGGATGAGCCTGATACAGTTTAAGGTGGTGCACAGGGTGCATTTGACTCGGTCGAGAATGAGTGGGTTCTTTCAGGGGGTAGCAGATGAGTAGGAGAGGTGTGGGCAGGGCCAGCGAATCATGCGCACATGTTTTGGGGTTGTGAAAAATTGGGAAGATTCTGGGTGGGAGTATTCGTGGTCTCAGCCAGGATAGTGGAGGAGGGAGTGGACCCGGACCCTTTGGTGGCGATATTTGGGGTTTCAGAGAAGCCGGAGCTCATCAGAGAGGAGGAAGACCGATGTCTTGGCCTTCGCCTCTGATTGCATGGCGACGAATTTTGCTGGAGTGGCGGTCAGCATCGCCACCTGGGGAAGCAGCATGGTTGGGTGACCTGTACCACTTCCTGCGGTTAGAGAAGATAAAGTTTGAATTAAGGGGCACAACAGGGGAGTTTGAGAAAAGGTGGGGGATGTTTGTGACCGTGTTTGAGGAGCTGTTCGTCGCAGGGGGGTGGGGGGGGGGGGGGGGGGGGGGGGGGGAGGGTGAAAAAGGAGAAAAATCTGTACAAACTGTATAGTTGATTGTTGGGAAGAATGTTTCCCGGGGTGTTTATTTGCTGTAACCTACTTTGATACAAGTTTGAACAAAATGAGTTTTTAAAAAAACCATCTGGTTCACTAATGAACTTCAGGGAAGTAAATCTGCTGTCCTTACCCAATCTGGTCTACATGTGCCTCCAGACCCATACCAATGTGGTTGACTCCAAGTGCCCAGTGCCCCTCTGCAATAGCCTAGCAAACCATTCAGCTGTATCAAATCGCTACAGAGTCAAATTATTCAGATGTCACCAAATGTGTGCCTTACTAAATCTGCTGGTGAGAAAACAGCACAAATTCGCTCTGTGATTTAACAACAATAGTTAGACAGCCAATGATCCTCATTGTTTCACTGTGTTTATGTGAATTCAAATACTCCATAGATTTACAAATCCTCAGATTCCTGTGGGTGCATCAATAAATCCTGTAGTCAAGGCGCAGGTGGCCTTGGTCAAAGTTGTGCAGGAGACAGATTAGGCCCTGCCTCATCATCCCAAATCACCTGCTCATGTTCATCAGCACCAGGAGTCTCAATTTGTGCATTTCAAAATAACTTTCCAGCATCACTGTTAACTTGAATTGATATTTCACTGTTCAATTTGCAGGTTACATTTTAAATAGTTAAAGAAAGATGGATTCCATAACTGTCTCCTCCAATTGGTTTTCTATTAAACACACATTTTGACGTGTGGCAGGGATGAGGAATCGTTCAGATCACTCAGGACAATTTACAGTAATCGCTATATCGAGAAGAATTATTCCACTTTTCCTAATAGAGCAGAAAGTCCCAACAGGAAGTGTAACATTTGGGGAAACTTATGAAAGCTGGATCACACTCCATCGAGAAATCTGGGGCGTCAGAGAGGGTCGGAGAATGGCCGTTGGCCGCCGTGAATCCCGCCCCCGCCGGTTGCCGAAGTCTCCTAAGGGAGAAAAGTCGGCGGGGCGTTAATGGCGCCGCTGCCACGGAGAATGTCACGGGTCTGCGCAAGGCAGCCGATTTTCGGCCTGCCGATATTCTCCCTTCCGGATGGGCCGAAGTCCCGTCGACGTGATGACCGTTCACGTCGACGTGAATCAAACCTCCTTTTCATCGGCGTGACCCGGTGCTCCAGGCTCACGCCGACCAGCGTGGAGGTGAGTGACGGCCTGGGGGGTTGGCTCTGGGCAGGAAATGGCGTGGCCGCAGTCTGATTGCGTGAGGAGAGGTGTGTCTCGGGTTGTGTGTGTGTGTGTGCGGCGGGGGGGGGGGGGGGGGGGGGGGGGGGGGGGGGGTGGTGGTTAGAGTAGGCTGGGCTCCGGGGGAGTGCCGGGAGGGGGTCCGTGCTGGGGTGGAGGTGGGGGGGGGGGGGGGTCCGTGCCGGGGTGGAGGTTGGGGGGTCCGTGCTGGGGTGGAGGTTGGGGGGGGGTCCGTGCCGTGCCGGGGTGGAGGTTGGGGGGGGGGGGTCCGTGCCGTGCCGGGGTGGAGGTTGGGGGTTTTGGGGGGGGGGGGGGGGTCCGTGCTGGGGTGGAGGTTGGCGGGGGGGGGGTCCGTGCCGGGGTGGAGGTTGGGGGGGGTCTGTGCTGGGGTGGAGGTTGCGGGGGGGGGGGGGTCCGTGCCGAGGAGGGGGATGGGAGGGCAAGTGAGTTGGCCCACCTGGCCAGGTGCCAGCCTCCAACAGTTGGACCCATGCGGTCCATGCCACCTGGCTGGGGGGAGGAGGGGATATGGGCAATGATGACATGTCGTCGTTCCCCTCCCCCCCACCAGGCCGTCATGTTTTCAGATCATCCAGCGATGTTGGCCGCCGGGGTGGCAGCCGCTCATGTCTATGTTGCCCTGGATGAGGAGGAGGAGGAGGAGGAGGAGGAGCGTGCCAGAGAGGCAACGCAGGCTGCCGCAGAGGGGCAGGCGGCAGCCGCCCAGGCTGGAGGGACACCTGACCGACAGGACGAGGAGGGGGAGGAGGACGTCGCGGCCCCACGGCAATGGAGGCACCCGAGGGCGCCCCGTGTGTACCGGCCCCGGCAGTCATACCAGGACCTGATGGACCGGGAGTGCAGGAGGAGACTCCGGATGAGCCGGGAAACCGTGGCACACATATGCCACCTGCTGGCACACCTGTCACCGTGTGGCACTGGCGGGACACCCTCTCCCCGTGTCCGTCAAGGTTACGGTGGCCCTGAACTTTTATGCAACGGGGTCATTCCAGGCACCGAGTGGGGACCTGTCCGGCATATCGCAGACATCGGTGCACAGGTGCATCCGGGCAGTGACAGATGTCCTATATGCCATGGCGCACCGCTACATCCGCTTCCCCGTGGACCGGGCCAGCCAAGATGCCCGGGCCGTGGGCTTCTCTGCCGTTGCCGGGTTCCCCATGGTCCTGGGCGCGATCGATGGGATGCACGTCGCCGTGCGGCCACCTGCAGATAACAGGGCCGTGTTCACTAATAGGAAGGGGCCCTATTCGATGAACGTACAGGTGGTCTGCGACCACTGCATGATGATCCTGCACGTCTGCGCCCGTCACCCAGGCAGTGTACACGACTCATTCGTGTTGTCGCCATCATCCATCCCCGGCATGTACGAGGGACGCCATCCCCGGCTGAGGGGCTGGTTGCTGGGCGACAGTGGCTACCCATTGCGATCGTGGCTGATGACGCCTATACGGAGGCCACGCAATGAGGCGGAGAACAGCTACAATGATGCCCATGTAGCGACAAGGGGAGTGATCGAGAGGTGCTTTGGTGTGCTGAAGATGCGTTTCAGGTGCCTGGACCTCTCTGGGGGCGCCCTCCAGTATCGGTCAGATAGGGTCGGCCGCATCATTGTGGTGTGCTGCGTCCTGCACAACATAGCCCAGCAGAGGGGCGATGTGCCGCAGGCAGAGGAGGGCGGAGTGGAGGAGCAGCAGGAAGAGGCCCAGTCATCCCCAGATGAGGGGGATGGGGGCAATGGTCAGAGCAGACGGGGTAGACACAGGCGGGTGGCTGTACACCGTTACCGACTGGCCCAGCGGGCACGGGACAGACTGATAGACGCCCGCTTCACTGACTAGATGGGCGTGGGAATCGGGTAGTATGGCCACAGACCGCACACCATGGCAACAGCCGACCACCCACACCCCCCACCCACCCAGCACCCTCACCCCCCTCCCCAAACCCCCCCCCCCCCCCCCACTGCCGATCCACCTGCGGCACAACGGGCCGGGCTCACACAGTTGTGGGTGGACGCGTGTCTATCGCAGGCCATGGAGGATGATGACCACCCGCCCTGCGATGAGCTCCTGGCTCTACATCGTTGGACTATGTCTGACCCATGGCCACAGTACCACCATCCACCCGGACCATCCCTGCATGCGGCTGTGACACTGCAGCGCACGGTCCCGTCCACTGCCCTGGGGATGTTGATGGCGGCCCAGGGGGAAGGGGGCAGACTCACCTGGGGCTGAGGGAAGACCACCCCTCACACACACACTTGCGCTCAACGTACATGACACCCCCGCACACTTTGGACAGAGCACAAAGGCAGCTTCGGTAGGTGTAACATTGACTTTAATAACCAAAGGAGTTCATGCACGTGCCCTAGCCCCTAAAACTCATCTGTGCCCTGCACCCGTGCCAACTTACTCAGTGTCTAATTGTTTGGCCTTACGGGCCCTTTGACTACGTCTACGTGGTTCCCCAGACGGTACAGCAGAACTGGAGGTGGACTCCTGTGATTCCTGCCCTCTGACACTGGATCCCTTTGGCGGCCGTTTCCTGGGGCGTCCTGGCCTAGATGGGCCAGGCTGCGGCCCGGGCGACTGGGACGGTGAGCTGCCAGCCTGTCCTGCCCGTTGCCCACCCGATGCACCTGGGACGGAGGGGGGGGGGGGGGGGGGGGGGAGTCCGAGGTGTTGCGGTGTACCGGGACCTCCCCTACAGAGGAGGGAGCCGGGACGGACCACACCACCTCCTCCTCCCTCGGGGTGCCCGATGGCCCCCAGGCCTCTACATGGGTGGGGAATGCGAACGGACTGGCCATCCGACGCCCCCCCCGACATCTGGCGCTGCCAGTCCTGGAGGCCCGTGCTGGTATCGACAGGGGTCTGCAGGTTTGCAGCCATGGAGCCCAGGGGGTTGGCAAACCCTGTCTGTGACAGTGCGACGCCGGCTCGCACATGGCCACTGGCGCCGATGCCCTCAGCGATGGCCTGCAGAGACTGGGCCATGGCCTGCTGAGACTGGGCCATGGCCTGCAGAGACTGGGCTATGGCGTTGAGCGCCTCTGCCATCTGGCGCTGGCACTGGCTCATGGCCTCCTGTGAGAGGGCAGCCATTTCCTGGGCCACAGACGCCGCCTGCACGGAAGGCCCCAGGCCTCGCAAACCGTTCCCCATGTCTGACACCGTCGCACCCATTGCCTCCACCGCGGACGCCACCCGTGCGGTGTCAGCCGGGGTGGCACGCATGACCGGCACCACTCCCAGCTCCTGGACGCGGGTGGACTCCTCCACCTGTGACCGCAGCCGCCGCAAGCCGCCCGTCACCCTCTTCGCTCGTCTCCGGGTCGGTGGTTGCATCGGATCTATGTGTGGGTGTGGTAACTGCAGGAACCCGGGATCCATCTGGGCGGCAGATGTTCGCTTGGACTGGGCTGCCCTCCGACAGCCCCGTCCCTCTGCTGCTCCTACCTCCACCTGCTGTACCGGGACGGCTGTGTTGTGCGCACCAGTGAGTGTACCAGACGCCTCATCACTAAAGTGCCCAACCGTGGTGAGTGTTTCTGCGATGGTGGAGGGTGTTGGTGACAGCAGTGGCGTTGTGTCGTGCTCTTCGTCCCACTCTGAGTCCATGGCACTTTGGGGTGGGGGTTCGTCTCCACCCATCCACTCAGAGTCACTGTCCGGTATTTCGTCTCCCTGGGTAGCGCTGTCCCGGGTAGGGGTGTCCTGGGTAGTGCTGTCCCGGGTAGTGGTGTCCTGGCTCGGATGTGACGGGGGCCTGTGGCTGCCCCCCTCGTCGCTGGGTGGTCGCTCCCGCACGTGACGGGGGTGTCGTCTCCCTGTTGCTCCAGGTCTCTCCGTCTCCTGTGGTGTGCGAGGGGCATCCTGCGGGCATCGCATGCTGGAGGGTGCGGGTCTCTCCGTCTCCCGTGGTCTCCGAGGGGCATCCTGTGGGCGTCACATGCTGGAGGGTGCGGGTCTCTCCGTCTCCTGTGGTCTCCGAGGGGCATCCTGCGGGCGTCGCATGCTGGAGGGTGCGGGTCTCTCCGTCTCCTGTGGTCTCCGAGGGGCATCCTGCGGGCGTCGCATGCTGGAGGTTGCGGTCTCTCCGTCTCCTGTGGTCTCAGAGGGGCATCCTGCGGGCGGTCTGCATCTGCGGGGATGGGTGCCTGGACGTTTGGTCCTGCGATACACAATGAAGCATGCATGGTTAGACATCAGGCAGTGATCAGGTGATACGGGGGAGGGGGATATAGGGGAGGGGGGATATGGGGACGGGCTGTCGGTGGCTCACTCGCTAGTACGCCCCCGACCTCTGCATCAGCAACCTCCCGGTCCTCAGGTCCGCCAGCCAGTTCCAGGGCCCTTTCCTCGTGTACGGTCAGTGGCCTCTCATCAGCGGGCCCTCCTCCAGTCCTCACATGCTCCCTATTGTTGTGCGCGCGCTTCTCCTGTGGGGGGGGGGGGGTGGGGGGGCAGGGGTAAAAGGCAACAGTGTTAGGCAGGTATATGAATGCACGCCATCGGTTGCGCGTGCATTGCAGAGGTTAAGGTTAGGGCTGGATTCACTTGGGGATATGGGGGAGGGGGGGATATGGGGGAGGGGGGATATGGGGGAGGGGGGGGATATGGGGGAGGGGGGGATATGGGGGAGGGGGGGGATATGGGGGAGGGGGGGATATGGGGGAGGGGGGGGATATGGGGGAGGGGGGGATATGGGGGAGGGGGGGATATGGGGGAGGGGGGATATGGGGGAGGGGGGATATGGGGGAGGGGGGATATGGGGGAGGGGGGATATGGGGGAGGGGGGATATGGGAGAGGGGGGGATATGGGAGGGGGATATGGGGGAGGGGGGGATATGGGGGAGGGGGGATATGGGGGAGGGGGGATATGGGGGAGGGGGGATATGGGGGAGGGGGGATATGGGGGAGGGGGATATGGGGGAGGGGGATATGGGGGAGGGGGATATGGGGGAGGGGGGGATATGGGGGAGGCTCACCCTGCCTGCTCTGACGAGGTCGTTCACCTTCTTGTGGCACTGGGTGCCTGTCCGTGGTGTCAGGGCCACAGCGGTGACGGCCTCTGCCACTTCCCTCCACAGACGCCGGCTGTGGCGTGGGGCAACTCTGCGGCCGTGCCCGGGATACAGGGCATCCCTCCTCTGCTCCACCGCGTCCAGGAGCGCCTCCACATCGCGTGACTCGAACCTCGGGGCTGAGCGACGGCCAGCCATCCAGTCGGGTGTTGCGGTCAGGTGTTCCGGTCGGGTGGGGGGGGAGCAGCGCGGCCTTATGAACCGTCACGCCGTGCAGCGCATATGACGCTGCACGGCGTGAACCACTGCGCAAGTGCGGATCCCGTATCGTCGCTGCTAGCCCATTTCGGGCCGGAGACTATCGACCCATTTTTCCGACGTGACGCAAGTCGGATTTGCGCCGTTTTTTGCGCCGATCGGCGGACTTTCCGCCGATAACGGAGAATTTCGCCCCTTAATTTGGAGCTGTCAGCTTTTTGAAATGGGGAGCCAAGACAGCGCTGATCAGATTAACGATTGCTGGGATCTGAAAAGCAAAACGACTGACTGAATGGAGCGAGGGTGGAACGAGTGATAGTCACACGGAGTAAAAGTCTCCCCGGAATAAAATTGAAAGATTATATCCCAAATCTCTTCTTGGAAAGGGTGTAAATTTAGAATTATGTAACCAATGTTTTCAGCAGAGGAGAACTGTCTATCTTAATGTTCATCTGGTATATTCCGCGCCCCCAGTGTGACATTGGTGTTTCTGTGGGCTTGGGAATGCTCTGCACACTGTGCCCAGAATCAGCTCTTTTTAAACAATTCCTCGCATCAAAAAATATTTACTTTGCTAAAACGCACCAGTACAGACCAATGGAACTAATCGGTCGTCCAGTATAGTGTTTTCTCAACACATTTTTAGTGATTTCAAATTAGGTCATTCACAGGTGGAGAGACTGAACAGTCAGTCAGATTAAAAATATTATTTTTTGGTGATTAAAACCCATTTTAAATTGCATTCATCACATGGCACTCAAATACATCAAGAAATAATTTTTCAGGAAATTAGCAAAAAGGAAACCATTCTGGTCTATTCCACTGGCTCATTTTGGAACTTATTTTGATTATGCAAATTAATGTGAGCAGAAATATGCTTGGTAATCTAACCTGCATAATTTCCAGGTAATAATTTCACTGGTAACCTAATCCACATAATTTCAAAGGCATTTGTGCAAATTTCCCAATTGTACTCAAGATGGAGACTTTACCGTCACAATGTTTAAAAGAAAGTAGTTGTCTCAGGCAATAAGCCAGGCTGTTCTCACTTCCATCCCTGGGGTCAACATAATAACCTGGATCAATGGTCAGCAAGGATGTGTGGATACATCCCAGCGAGCTTGCAGAAAGCTGTCTAGAGTAGCCTAATGATTTCTGTGGCGTGGATTTCCCCTTTCCTGACGACAGTTTGAATCTGCTGTAAAGTCAAGGGGATCTCCAGGACAGCCATGGGGTCATCATCATCAGGGCTGGTTTAGCACAGTGGGCGAAGGCAGGTGGCTTGTGATACAGAACAAGACCAGCAGCGCGGGTTCAATTCCCGTTCCAGCCTCCCCGAACAGGTGCCGGAATGTGGCAACTAGGGGCTTTTCACAGTAACTTCATTGAAGCCTACTTGTGACAATAAATGATTATTATTATTACAGCCAATCACATTGGAGTATTCTCATAGACAGCAAATCAGGAAGTACTGAATCCTTTCACTTTTAATTAAATTTAAAGACCGCAAAATAAATTATAGGGGTATACACATGGCATTAAGTTAGAAGCTGAAATATTATAGACCAAACAAAAATTGAAAAAATTAAATGCAAACTTTTATCAGAATGGAGAAATTTGACATTCCACAAACCCAAGTGTCCTGGGGCCAATATTTATCCCTCTATCAACACCACACAAATAGATTATCTGATCATTATCACAATATTGATTGTGGGACCTTGCTGTGCACAAATGTGCGATCACGTTTCCTACATTACAACAGTGGCTACATTCCAAAAGGGAGTCTTTGGTTGTAAAATGCTGAGGCATACCGTTGTGAAAAGTGCAATATAATTGCAAGTTATTTTTAAAACAAAATCCTAGTCACAACAAAGTGCAACTTAGCAGGCCCAAGAATTTAAAAGGACAAGTTCCCATCAGATCACTGATTTCTAACTGATGGAAGTCTGTGATGACTTAAACATTGCATCCTAGAGTTAAGGGTAGAATCACAGACTGCAACTTTGGATTTCTATGTTTATCTGAACATGTACAGGCTCCAGAAGTTGCTGTCAGTTCAGTGGACTAATAACCGATGCTGAGAGTTTTGCTGTCATGACTACCACAAAATTTGGGCCACTAATAAGCCTATTGGTGTTTATCTCTATGTAGCATGAACAAACTGGAGTGGGAGACAGACATGTCAGTGACCATTCCTGGTGCAAGACAGAAGTGTGATAATGGCACTTTTAAACAGACAGATGAAGTGAGTCAGAACACTGAATTTTAAGTTGGTAGATTATTAGTAGATCATACAGTAATGCCGAAATTCTGGTGCAAACATCAATTAAAACCTCTTTCTTCATTCAATAATTATTCATATCAGGTATATAGGATAAAATAAAAATTCAACCAAAACCTTCCATGTGTGATCATGCTACAATGTAACAATAATAATCTTTATCAGTGTCACAAGTAGGCTTACATTAATACTTGTTGACTGTTTCGATCCCAACAGCGTCGCCAATACGGTTGCTAATATTAATGATGTTGGTGAAGCACAAGCCTTCCCTTATATCGATCAAATGACCACACAACCAGTTAGTTAGTTCAAAAGATGGTTTATTTACATACACAAGAGTTACCTCGACATGCAAACACAATATCTTCTACGAGTTAAACTACACCTATCAGCTACAAAACCTATACTTAACTTCAGAGCGACCGGCACTGTGCAAATGGATAAGGCCTTTATCTGGATTTCACTTGGCTGGTTCGAAGAAAGTGGCTCTGTCTCTGCTGGGCTCATCCGTCAGGTAGCGATCATTGGTCTTGAACTTGGCTGGCTGTTCCTGCTGCAATTGGGTGGCACAGGCCGGATCCAAAAAAGAGACAGAACACATGGCTATGCTCTCTTTTATCCCTCTGGGATTTTGCACGCTTTGGGGCGGTCCTTAACCTTTGACCCAATAGTTCGACAGGACTCTGATCCCGGTCTTCGATTTCGGCCAATGAAGGGGTGGGTGCCTTGGTAGCTGGGTGGGTCCTTAGCGGTCATTGACCTTGGCAGTTGGGCTTTCTGAGTAAAGGGAGTGGTGCCGATCAGTCTGTGGCTGTACCGGTTGCTTGAATGGAGTTCTATTGTCCTGGGAAAATGGGCCATTAATTGCAAACGAGCGGGGTGTTACGATCAGGTCTGGTTACCCGTGTTTCAAATACACACAGGCTCTGTATCTGTCCAAGTCCTGGGTTGGCCATAATCTCCATGGTCCTTTGCAGGTGGCCATCTTAGATGGCTACATCCCGTCCTCTAGTCACACATGGTGACAACCATAATGGGTAATTGGAGTAAGGAGAGGAAGATTACTAAAACGAGATATTAACCAAAGATAATAACAGATACTATGCTTGCAGCCCCAGGATTACACGGAAAACAGAAAACTCAGGATGAAGCAAGGACTGCTGACATGCGTTTGGATCATCGCTGGACTTCTGCAACTGCACGTGCAATGGCCTTTTGTTACAAACCCCACACCAGCCCCGAACACTACCACACAATAGGCCACCACCAGCCCGAACACTGTACCACACAAAGACAGCAGCACGGTAGCATGGTGGATAGCACAATCGCTTCACAGCTCCAGGGTCCCAGGTTCGATTCCCGGCTTGGGTCACTGTCTGTGCGGAGTCTGCACGTTCTCCCCGTGTGTGCGTGGGTTTCCTCCGGGTGCTCCGGTTTCCTCCCACAGTCCAAAGATGTGCAGGTTAGGTGGATTGGCCATGATAAATTGCCCTTAGTGTCCAAAATTGCGCTCAGTGTTGTGTGGGGTTACTGGGTTATGGGGATAGGCTGGAGGTGTGGGCTTGGGTAGGGTGCTCTTTCCAAGAGCCAGTGCAGGCTCGATGGACCGAATGGCCTCCTTCTGCATTGTAAATTCTATGACAGACATCGAAACCCCCACTTGGTGTGAAAACATTGCCAAATGGAACCCCCTTTCATACATAGTAGAGGCCCTTCTAGTAATTACAATAATCTGCAGTGTCATTCAGACACTTCGACTCTGTAAATGGTGAGCAAAAGCCTCCCGCTCCCCGATATATACAGTCCGAGCCCCCTTCTTTAGAATTCAACAAAATTAAATTCATGTCCCAATCGCTGCTAAGAATAAACCATGTACCTCTTAATAACTTTATTATGATAGAGTAGAAATATGATGCTGCAGTTTTAAATTTTGTACTGTATACAAGTTCTTTGATATTCACCAGCAGCATGAGAGTAGCTTAGATAGTGTTAGCTAGAGATCAACTGTGCGGATAAATTAAATGTTTTATAGTGACCTGAATTATAGTGACCGTTAGAGATTAATTAATTTATGAATGTATTAATGAAATATTAGTTAAATGTCCCAAACCATAAGATAGAGTAGAATAGAACCTTGCCTTGACCAAGGGTGACCGGTCCACCAAGGATGGACAGGGATCGATAGTGTGATCCACCACGCTTCGCGTTCAGGATCAAGAGGCTCTAAGATAGCCACCTGCAAAGGACCATGGGAATTATGGCCAATCCAGGACTCAAGACAGATACAGAGCCTATGTGTATTTGAAACACAGGTAACCAGACCTGATCGAAACCCCCCGCTCGTTTGCATTTTAATGGCCTATTTTCCCAGGACAATAGAACTCCAATCAAGCAACCGGTACAGCCACAGACTGATCGGCACCACTCCCTTTACTCAGAAAGCCCAACTGCCAAGGTCAATGACCGCTAAGGACCCGCCCAGCTACCAAGGCACCCGCCCCTTTATTAGCCAAAATCAAAGGCAGGGATCAGAGCCCTTTCGAACGATTGGGTCCAAGATCAAGGACCGCCCCAAAGTGCGCGAAATCCCAGAGGGATAAAAGGGGACACAGCCATGTGCTCTGCCTCTTTTGGATCTGGTCTGTGCCAGCCCAACTGTAGCAGGAACAGCCAGCTAAGTTCAAGACCAATGATCGCTACCTGACAGCTGAGCCCAGCAGAGACAGAGCCACTTCTTCGAACCAGCCACGTGAAATCAAGATAAAGGCCTTATCCATTTGCACAGTGCTGGTTGCCCTGAAGTTAAGTATAGTATCATGTGAGAGTACCTTTAAGAAATGGGTGTTTATAAATGGGTGTGTATATAAGTATCTGTAGTGAGAGTACCTTTAAGAAATGGGTGTTTATTACTGCAGTGATGTCAGAGAGTGGGTGGAGCTTGGCTGTCTGTCAGCTTTTTACTTTTGTTTTAAGCTGTTTGCTGCAGGGTGTGTTTTAGTTTCGTTTTCAGAGCTGGATAGCTGCAGTCACAGCCAGAAGGTCTATTAGAGTCTCTCACTGTAATCTAAAGACTGTAAATCGATCCTGGTGATTTAAACTAATAACAGTAGTGACTTTAACCAGTCGTGCTTCTGGTAAAAGGTGTTTTAAGTCTTATAGATGTTAAAAGGAAAGCTTAAAGTATACTTAGTGTTGTATTCTTTGGGGGTTGTAATTGAATTAATGGTTGCTAAGATGTTCATTGTATGTTTTAAAAAGGTTAACTTGAGTTCATAGAATAAACATTGTTTTGCTTAAAAAAATACTTTTCCATTTCTGCTGTACCACACCAGTAGAGTGGGTCATGTGCTCCCCATACCACAATCTAGTAAACGATTGTGGGTCAGATGAACTCCATGATACACTTTGGGTATCTCTAAACCCTGGCCCATTACAATAGGTTATTGTAGCTGATATGTGTAGTTTAACTCATAGTATTGTGTTTGCATGTAGAGGTAACTCTTGTGTATGTAAATAAACCATCTTTTGAACTAACTAACTGGTTGTCTGGTCATTTCATCGATATACGGGAAGGCTTGTGGTTCACCAACACCATTAATATTAGCAACAGTATTGGCGACACTGTTGGGATCAAAACAGTCAATACACTTCAATGAAGTTACTGTGAAAATCCCCTAGTTGCCATACTCCGGCGCCTGTTCAATGTCACACATTTCACCAGGGCCGATGATGAAATTAACCCCAAGCTGTTAAAAGAAGCCGGGGAGGGTCTGGCCATTATTTTTCCAATCCTCACTGGATACAGGTGAGGTGCCAGAGGATTGGACGTCTGCCATGGTCGTATTTTGTTTAAAAATGGAGCGAGAGAATAATTACAGGCCAGTCATTCTGACCACAGTACTGTGCATATTATTGGAATCAATTCTGAGGTGCAGGTTAAACTGTCACTTAGAAAAGTATGGATTCTAAATAGTTGAAGCCGATCTACGTGTAAATAGTTTCAGTTTTACTTTTTATTTTTTGCTTTCTCTTTTTTTAAAATCTTCTCATGTTTGCTCATATTTATATTAGTTTTGGACACCAAAACCTCAATAAAAACATTTGGAAAAAAAAAGTATGGATGCATCAAGGACATGGCAGCATGGTAGCACAAGTGGATAGCACTGTGGTTTCACAGTGCCAGGGTCCCAGGTTCGATTCCCCGCTGGGTCACTGTCTGTGCGGAGTCTGCACGTTCTCCCAGTGTCTGCGTGGGTTTCCTCCGGGTGCTCCGGTTTCCTCCCACAGTCCAAAGACGTGCAGGTTAGGTGGATTGGCCATGATAAATTGCCCTTAGTGACCAGAAAGGTTAGGAGAGGTTATGGGGATAGGGTGGAAGTGGGGGCTCAAGTGGGTCGGTGCAGACTCGATAGTCCGAATGGCCTCCTTCTGCACTGTATGTTCTATGGATTCAAGGGAAAGTTGTGGTGGAATAATTTAGTGGAACCTTTTGAGGAAGTAACAAAGAGGATTGATGGGGGTAATGCAGTTGAAGTGTCCTACATGGATTTAGCAAGGCTTTTGACAAGTTCCCAGATGACAGACTGGCTAAAATAAAAGCCAATGGGATCCAGGAGGGAAGCTGTAGACTGCAGGAAGATATCAATGGGTTGGTCAGCTGGGCAGAAAAGTAGCAAATGGAATTCAACCTGGAGGAGTGTGAGGTGATGCATTTGGGGAGGTCAAATAAGGGAGAAAATACAAGATACATGGGAGGGTACTGAAAGAGGTAGAGGAAGTGAGGGACATTGGCGTGAATGTCCACAGATCCCTGGAGGTAGCAGGATATAAACGTTAGGTGCTCTAACTTGCAGGGCTACAGACTAAATGCTAGAAATTGGGATTAGACTGTGGGCTCATTTTTTAAGCTGGCACAGACATGATACCATAAACCTGCTATCATTCTAGATCAGTTTATCCATCATTGTGAACTATTTTCAAATTGATCTTAATAAAGCAGTGAAACAGCCAGCAGTACACAATATACAGAAAGCATATAACCGAGGTCAAGGAGCTCCAGGATGTGACATAACCAATTAAACAATTTCTAGCTCAGCTTCTGGACACGAAACTGCTGCTTCTAATTTTAGTGCGAGGTATGATTTCTTGTGCACAAAATAACTAACCAACAAACTCACGTCTGTCTTCTGTCAAGAGCTATAAACTAGTTCCTAGACTGAGATTTAAATGGGAGTTTATAATTTTATGGTATCAGAAACAAAAGCTTCTCTTTCATCCATCATTTCATACAAGCTAATCGATAATCTGTTAAACTAACTGATACAGAAACTGTCCACTGTGTACATGGAATTTCCGATGAACTTCCAGCAACATGATTCTGCTCGACAAACAGATCCTTCACAAATTCCACCTCTCAGGATTACATCAATAAAGCCCGAGTCTGTGAAAATCCAATTCACGTTGCCCTTTAGCCGGTTTACAGCGGGAGGAAATTCAGATATTAAAAGAATTTCACCGTCACTCCGAGCCCCCAGCCATTCAAAACATGAGAAGTAAAGACAATTCAAATCCGAATCTCAATCAGAGGGAACTGCTGGCCTGGTTTATGATCAACAATTAGTCCCTTACATAAAGACAACACAAGTGAGAAAACGGACAGAGATCATCGTTACCAAACTTACTTCCTGGACCGGCAGCTGATTCCTTCATTCAACTTTCCCGATAAGATTTCTTTAAAAAGCAACCTCACTCAGCCCATGGTTAAACCAGATTACTACAGTAGCAGAGAAATCTCGTCACCCCACCCTGCACATACATGCTGCACATTTTTTACAAGTTATTCACACATGTTGCTGCTGAATGATTGGCTGCTGAAACTCAATCGTCGTAAGGAGTTTAGGGAGTGACCAACACTGTGCGTCTCGGGCCTAGGAGCAGAAAGATACTCACAACAGGATTGTGTAAAACTCCCAGAGTTACAAACTCCTCACAATACATGTTACAAAGACTGCTAGAATGTTTCCCAAGGTCGCAAGTGCGCAGACTTTAAAAAAGAAATCCATATTCACACGGGTGTGTGCAAACCAATCCTACAGACGTGTAAGGGATGCCTCAAGTAATTCAAGATTAATCTCCCAGACACAGTGGCAGGCAACAAATTTTACATTCTGGAAGGGTTTTATTGGGCGGTGTAGAGAAGATGTTCCCACTTGTACAGGAGGGGCAAGAACTAGCGGCCATAAATATCAGGTAGTCTCTAATAAGTCCAATTAGGAAATCAAGAGAAAATTCTTGACCCAAAGAGAGGTGATAATGTGATGGAGGGGGGTTGTGGTGAATAGTATAGAAGCTGGATATCAGGAAATTGATGGAATGTGATCAAGAGGGGCCAGAAGGGGTTTATGTGGAGCATAGACACTAGCATGGACCAGATGGACTGAATGGCCTATTTCTTTGCTGTAGACTCAGGCCACCCATTGTAAAATCACAAGAACAAGGAGTCTGTTTTTACTGTACTTGTTGATTAATTCCATACAATCCCTACAGCGCAGAAGGAGACCATTTGGCCCATCGAGTCTGCACCAACCCTCTGAAAGTGCATCCTTATCTAGGCCTACTCCCCGTGGTGCTGTCCAAAGGAGTTTATTTTAAACTCTTTTAAAAAAAAATTAATTTAGAGTACCCAATTATGTTTTTTTCCAATTAAGGGGCAATTTAGCATGGCCAATCCACCTGCCCTGCACATTTTTGGGTTGTGAGGGTGAAACCCAACGCAGACACGGGAAGAATGTGCAAACCCCACACGGACAGTGACCCAGGGCCGGGATCGAACCCAGGTCCTCGGCGCCGTGAGACAGCAGTGCTAACTATTGTGCCATCCTCATATGACGTTCCGTCCCCCCGTCTCCTCTGTTTGAAGGAAAACAACCCCAGTCTATTCAATGTGTCGTTATAACCAACACTCCCCAGCCCAGGCAGCATCCTGGTAAATCTCCTCTGCACCCTTTCCAGTGCCACCACATCCCCTCCTGTAATGTGGATTCCAGAACTGCACACAATACTCTAGCTGTGGCCTGACCAACGTTTTATACAGTTCCAGCATAACCTCCCTGCTCTTAAACGCGATGCCTTGGCTAATAAAGGCAAGAATACCATATGCCTTCTTAACCACTGAATCCACTTG
Organism: Scyliorhinus torazame; assembly: GCF_047496885.1. Lineage (NCBI taxonomy): Eukaryota > Metazoa > Chordata > Chondrichthyes > Carcharhiniformes > Scyliorhinidae > Scyliorhinus > Scyliorhinus torazame. The sequence continues at coordinate 287,693,443 of NC_092707.1, read as the reverse complement.
CTCTGCTACCTTCAGGGGCCAGTGTACAAGCACACCACGGTCCCTCTGATCCTAAACGCTTCCCAGGGACCTGCCGTTTATCATGCATTCCCTTGCCTGGTTTGTCCTACCCAAGTGCATCACCTCAAACTTATCTGGATTGAATTCCATTTGCCACCGATCAGCTCATCTGACCATCCCGTCTATATCCTCCTGTGATCCAAGATTATCCTTCTCACTATTTATCACCCCACAGTTTTCGTATCATGCGCAAATTTGATGATCAGCCCTCCTACATGTCTATATCATTTATATAAACCACAAACAGCAAGGAGCCGAACACTGACCCCTGCTGGATCCCACTGGACACAGGCTTCCAGTCAGAAAGACAGCCCTCAACCATCACCCTCTGCTTCATGCCACTCAGTCAATTCTGGATCCAATTTGCGCAGAATGGGAAGTGCGCGTGCATGTGTGTGTGGGAGTGTGCGAGATAGTGGGCATATGCACATGTGTACGTTTGCAGGAGTGTTCCGCACGTGTATGGGAGTGTTCAGTGTGTGCATGCAGGAGTGCACATGTGCATACGGGAGTGTACGTGAGTGCATGCACAGGAGTGTGCAGTCGAGGGGGAGTGTGCGTGTATGCAAGGGTGTGTGTGTGGACGTGTGCGTGCAGAAGTGTTCTGCGTGCATACATGAGTGTTGCGCACATGTACGGGAGTGTTCCATGCGCATATGGACATGTTCCACACGTGCATAAAATGTACCGTCGCGCAGGGTGTCCATGCGTGTGTGTGTGTGTGTGTGTGTGCGCGTGAGTGCATGCATGGGAGTGTTCGCATGCATAGAACTGTGCATGTATGTGTGTATGCTTGCAGGAGTGTGCGCATGCAAGGTACTTTGTGCGTGTGTGTGGGAGTGCACGTGTCTGTATGGACATGTGCGTGCGTGTGAATATGTGCTGGGTAGTGTGCGTGCATGCTGGAGTGTGCATGCATGCGAGTGCACGTGCATGCAGGGCAGTGTGCGTGTGGGAGTGTGCATGCGTGCGAATGTGCGCGGGGTAGTGCGCGAGCATGTGCTGGACAGTGTGCGTGCGTGTGCAGCGCAGTGTGCGTATGTGGGAGTGTGTGCACGGGTATCCACAATGGCGTGTGCGTGTATGCCCACGCAGGGGTGCATGGGTATTTGTTTGTCGTGGTGATGGGGGAGTTTATGAGTGAAGTGTGCAGGTGGAGAATGCTCGATTGTATTACTCACAAAAGTAAAAATTAAAAAGGATAGTTTGTATTATTGTAAAATGTGTATAACTAAAGATCAATGCTAAAAGTAACATTCAGTGTCTTGTAGTCATCTCAGACTGTGCAAAGCTCATTTAACAGTAACTGATTATGTTCTCAAAAATAACCGTTCTCCATTAAGACTGACTGACAGACATTAGCGGCTGTCTTTCACTGACACATTTGCTTTGATGCAGGATTGGGCAGGTGAGTGGGGGTGGAGAGTTTGGCCACTCATTCTTATGTGTGGGACTCAGTAACAGATGTGTGCAGGCTTTCGAAAGACCTGTACCTCAATCAGTTTCACCAATTGTTAAACAGTATGGACCTATTCTCAATTTGGGGCAGAAGACGAATTTCCAGGAACCAGCACCCTCTTTGGAGCATATTCTGAAAACTGAAGCAACTCTCATTTCAAACATATTTGTTTATCTGAAACAGTAGATCGCTCGGAGTCTGTCTCAGGAGGGTTGCAAAGTATTCCCAGTAAAACATGTCGTCAATCTGGCCTGTTCACAATTTCTGTGCAAACCGTTTGTATTCAATGTTCCTCTGAACTAGCTTTATTACACAATACAGAACAATGTATATCCTTCAACCAAAGCCTTAAAAAAGGCAAAAAGTATGTTCAGAATACTTCATAACCAAGCAAATAAAGGCTAACAGGATACTTTTAATGCTCCACCGGTAGTACAATACTCTAATGCTCCACCGCTAATACAATACTCTAATGCTCCACTGCTAACACGATAATCTAATGCTCCACCGCTAACACGATAGTCTAATGCTCCACCGCTCACACGATACTCTAATGCTCCACTGCTAACACGATAATCTAATGCTCCACCGCTAACACGATAATCTAATGCTCCACCGCTAACACGATAGTCTAATGCTCCACCGCTCACACGATAGTCTAATGCTCCACCGCTCACACGATACTCTAATACTCCACCGCTCGCACGATACTCTAATGCTCCACCGCTAACATATTCTAATGCTCCACCGCTGACATGATATTCTATTGCTCCACCGCTAACACGATACTCTAATGCTCCACCGCTCACACGATACTCTAATGCTCCACCGCTAACATATTCTAATGCTCCACCGCTGACATGATATTCTATTGCTCCACCGCTAACATATTCTAATGCTCCACCGCTAACATATTCTAATGCTCCACCGCTCACACGATACTCTAATGCTCCGTCGCTCACACGATAGTCTAATGCTCCACCGCTAACACGATAGTCTAATGCTCCACTGCTAACATATTCTAATGCTCCACCACTGACATGATATTCTATTGCTCCACCGCTAACATATTCTAATGCACCACCGCTAACACGATACTCTAATGCTCCATCGCTCACACGATAGTCTAATGCTCCACCGCTAACACGATAGTCTAATGCTCCACCGCTCACACGATAGTCTAATGCTCCACCGCTCACACGATAGTCTAATGCTCCACCGCTCACACGATAGTCTAATGCTCCACCGCTCACACGATAGTCTAATGCTCCACCACTCACACGATACTCTAATGCTCCATCGCTCACACAATAGTCTAATGCTCCACCGCTCACACGATACTCTAATGCTCCACCGCTAACATATTCTAATGCTCCACCGCTGACATGATATTCTATTGCTCCACCGCTAACATATTCTAATGCTCCACCGCTAACATGATATTCTAATGCTCCACCTCTAACACGATACTCTGATGCTCTACCATACAAACATGCGAAATAGGGGCAGGGGTTGTGTGGGTATGGAGATGGGGCGGGAGAGTGGGCCTAGTGCTTTTTTGGAGGGTCAGTAAAGACCTGATGGGCTGAATGTCTTCCTTCTGCACTGTAGAGATTCTATGGAAGTAGGCCTGTTCGGCCATTCAATAAAATCATGGCTGTTCAGTTTGTGTTGAGTTCCACATTCCCATCTACCCCCCAATAACATTTGATTCCCTCGCCTAACACAAACCTATCTACCTCTGCCTTGAGAATATTCAGACTCCACCGCCTTCTGAGATGGAAAATGGGTGACCAAAAGACAAGAGCAAGAGTAGGAAGGCAGTGCAGGTGTCCCCTGCGGTCATCTCCCTGCAAAACAGATATACCGCTTTGGATACTGTTGAGGGAGATGGCTCACCAGGGGAAGGCAGCAGCAGCCAGGTTCATGGCACCGTGGCTGGCTCTACTGCGCAGCTGGGCAGGAAGAAGAATGGCAGGGCTATAGTGATAGGGAACTCAATCGTAAGGGGAATAGACAGGTGGTTCTGTGGACGCAATCGAGACTCCAGGATGGTATGTTGCCTCCCTGGTGCAAGGGTCAAGGGTGTCTCGGAGCGGCTGCAGGACATTTTGGGGGGTGGGGGGTGTGAACAGCCAGCTGTCATGGTGCACATAGGCACCAACGATATAGGTAAAAAGCAGGATGAGGTCCTACAAGCTGAATTCAGGGAGTTAGGAGTTAAACTAAAAAGTAGGACCTCAAAAGGTAATCTCAGGATTGCTACCAGTGCCATGAGCTAGTCAGAGTAGGAATGTCAGGATAGGATGAATGCGTGGCTCGAGAGATAGTGCAAGAGGAAGGGATTCAAATTCCTGGGGCATTGGAACCGGTTCTGGGGGAGGTGGGACCAGTGCAAACCAGACGGTCTGCACCTGGGCAGGACTGGAACCGATGTCCTAGGGGGGATGTTTGCTAGAGCTGTTGGGGAGGGTATAAACAAATGTGGCAGGGGGATGGGAACCGATGCAGCAAGTTGGAAGGTAGCAAAACAGGGACAGAAACAAAAGGCAGTAAGGGGGAAAGTGTAAGGCAGAGAAGCCACAGTCAAAAATCAAAAAGGGTGGCAGTACAAGGTACAGTGACTGAGGGGAGCTCAGTGAATAGGCCCAGTAATACTAAAAGGAATAAAACGGGAAGTAAAAACATTAATGGTAAGTGACACGGCAGGCTGTTACACGAAGATATGGGTTCAACGACAAGGAAAATTAGGAGAAAAGTTAAGAGGAAATATAACTTAGGAGAGGTTACTGATCGAGGTGTTAAGATTCAAAACAGAGGTAAAAAAGCCAACATAAGTGTACTTTACCTGAATGCTCGTAGTATTCGGAATAAGGTAAATGAGTTGATGCCACAAATCATCGTGAATGACTATGATTTAGTGGCCATTACTGAAACATGGTTAAAGGGTGGTCACGACTGGGAGTTAAATATCCGAGGGTATCAAACTATTCAGAAGGACAGAGTGGATGGTAAGGGAGGTGGTGCAGCTCTGTTATTTAAGGATGATATCGGTGCTATGGAGGATAAGGTTGAATCCATTTGGGTGGAAATCAGGAATAGTAAGGCAAAAAAGTCACTGATAGGAGTAGTCTATAGGCCACCAAATAGTAACATTATGGTGGGGCAGGCAATAAACAAAGAAATAACGGATGCATGTAGAAATGGTACAGCAGTTATCATGTCGATTGGTTTAACCAGGTTGGTCAAAGCAGCCTTGAGGAGGAGTTTATAGAATGTATCCGCGATAGTTTCCTAGAACAGTATGTAATGGAACCTACGAGGGAACAAGCGGTGCTAGGTCTGGTCCTATGTAATGAAACAGGATTGATTCATGATCTCATATTTCGGGATCCTCTCGGAAGGAGCGATCACAATATGGTTGAATTTAAAATACAGATGGAGGGTGAGAAGGTAAAATCAAACACTAGTTTTTTGTGCTTAAACAAAGGATATTACAACGGGATGAGAGAAGAACTAGCTAAGGTAGACTGGTAGCTAAGGACGGTAGAAAGAGGGAAAATTGACCGTGGATATCGAAGGAAATAAGGGAGCGTATCAAATTGAAGGAAAAAGCAAACAAAGTGGCAAAGATTAGTGGGAGACTAGAGGACTGGGAAATATTTAGGGGGCAACAGAAAGCTACTAAAAAAGCTATAAAGAAGAGTAAGATAGAATATGAGTGTAAACTTGCTCAGAATATAAAAAGTTAGTAAAAGTTTCTACAAATATATAAAACAAAAAAGAGTGCCTAAGGTAAATATTGGTCCTTTAGAGGATGAGAAGGGAGATTTAATAATGGGAGATGAGGAAATGGCTGAGGAACTGAACAGTTTTTTTGGGTCGGTCTTCACAGTGGAAGATACAAATAACATGCCAGTGACTGATAGAAATGAGGCTATGACAGGTGAGGACCTTGAGAGGATTGTTATCACTAAGGAGGTAGTGATGGGCAAGCTAATGGGGCTAACGGTAGACAAGTCTCCTGGCCCTGGTGGAATGCATCCCAGAGTGCTAAAAGAGGTGGCTAGGGAAATTGCAAATGCACTAGTGATAATTTACCAAAATTCACTAGACTCTGGGGTGGTCCCGGCGGATTTGAAATTAGCAAACGTGACACCACTGTTTTAAAAAGGAGGTAGGCAGAAAGCGGGTAATTATAGGCCAGTGAGCTTAACTTCGGTAGTAGGGAAGATGCTGGAATCTATCATCAAGGAAGAAATAGCGAGGCATCTGGATGCAAATTGCCCCATTGGGCAGACGCAGCATGGGTTCATAAAGGGCAGGTCATGCCTAACTAATTTAGTGGAATTCTTTGAGGACATTAACAGTGCGGTAAATAACGGGGAGCCAATGGATGTGGTATATCTGGATTTCCAGAAAGCCTTTCCAAAAAGACAAGGTGCCACACAAAAGGTTGCTGCATAAGATAAAGATGCATGGCATTAAGGATAAAGTAGTAGAATGGATAGAGGATTGGTTAATTAATAGAAAGTAAAGAGTGGGGATTCATGGGTGTTTTTCTGGTTGGCAATCAGTAGCTAGTGGTGTCCCACAGGGATCAGTGTTGAGCCCACAACTGTTTGCAATTTACATAGATTTGGAGTTGGGGACCAAGGGCAATGTGTCCAAGTTTGCAGTCAACACTAAGATGAGTTGTAAAGCAAAAAGTATAGGTGCAGGCACGTTGTTTCCACTGGCAGGTGAAAGCAGAACTAGGGGGCACAGCCTCAAAATAAGGGGAAGTAGATTTAGGAGGAACTTCTTCACCCAAAGGGTTGTGAATCTATGGAATTCCTTGCCCAGTGAAGCAGTAGAGGCTCCTTCATTAAATGTTTTCAAGATAAATATAAATAGTTTTTTGAAGAATAAAGGGATTAAGGGTTCTAGTGTTCGGGCCGGAAAGTGGAGCTGAGTCCACAAAAGATCAGTCATGATCTCACTGAATGGTGGAGCAGGCTCGAGGGGCCAGGTGGCCTACTCCTGCTCCTAGTTCTTATGTTCTGAGGCAGAGTTATACAAACCTCAAATATTTTCTCATTTCTGTCCTTTAAGGGTGATCCCTAATTTAAAACAGTGCCCCCTGGTTCTGGACTCACCTACAAGAGGAAACATCCTTCCCATGTCCACCTTGTCAAGACCGTTCAGGATCTTATATACTTCAATGAATTGTCCCTCACTCTTTTAAACTCAGTGCAAACAAGCCCAGTCTGTCTAACCTTTCCTCATAAGACAATCCACTCATTCCAGGTATCAATTATTACGACCCTGCCCAGATCCCAACTGTTGCTAGGATACAGGACAGAAACCCCAATACTTAATTTAATTTGTAAGACTGTTAGGAAAGGATACTTCGCTCCAGGAGTGATCCCATGAGCAAATAGGAATATTAAAACAATCTTTATTACTAACACAGTATTAACTTTATCACACAACAAACTAGCTTCAATTACCCATTAAACAATGACAATGAAACACTAATTCCTAACTGCTATCTTTTATCTCCACTCGAGCAAATCCCATCTCAGGTCACAGTCCACTTTTAAACTAGTCAACCCAGGAATACTTGCTGTAAAGGGATTTCTTGAATAAACCACAGAGATCCTTCAAGAAACAGTTTGCAGATTCTTGTCCGAGTCAAACCACTGGAAATCTGCCAGCCTCTCCAGAAACCGCTGTTCTGATCACAGGCAAAACTCTTCTCCAACTAAACTGCTGGGAGAGCAGCTGCTAGTCTGTTCACAGACAGATCCAAACTGAACCCAAAGTCAGCCTCTGGCCCCTTTCATTAACTACATCATCTTACTAAGCTGAATACAATGGGTGGGATTTTCCGTTGCGATGTCCACCTTGCTACTACTGCCAGCGAGGACGGAAAATTTGGCACTCAGCCAAATCTCCATTCGCTGCAGCGGGAATGGAGAATCCCGCCAGCATGAAGGAACGGAAGACCCCACCGGTGTGAAGGAACGGAGAATCAACTTCATTGTCTTTAATTATTTACTCCAAGGAACCTTCTTTCTATAAACAAACTTCCATTAGTCCAACTTCAGCAAACAATATCCATGGCGGAAATGAATTATGATCTTACTTTTACAATGCTTTAATTGCACCTGTCTCCAAAAAACCTAGCTGCCTTTCAAACCAGGATTTTTAAAAAAAAACATGACTGCAGCAGTCATACACGTACTGACCCAGGGTTTAAACCCTCCTGCACCAACTACATATAATTCCTACATTCATCACACAATTTAATAAACATCCTCTAAATGGCCTCCAATGCATTTACATCCTTCCTTAAATAAGGAGACCAAAACTGCACACAGTATTCGAGAGGTGATCTCACCAATGCCCTGTATAACTGAAACACAACATCCTTACTTTTATGTTCAATTCCTCTCGTAATAAAGTATAGCATTCCATTAATCTTCTTCATTACATGCTGCACCTGAATTCTAACTTTGTGTCTCGTGCACTAGAACACCTAGACAATAATAGAGATTATACATAAATGGGTCTTTGTCTAATTGACATGATGTGACAAGTGGAGTCCCACAGGGGTCTGTGTTGGGGTCTCGACTTTTCCAATTTACATCAATGACTTGGCAGGAGGGGAGTGAATAAAATATTATTATTGTCACAAGTAGGCTTACATTAACACTGCAATGAAGTCACTGTGAAAATCCCCTAGTCAACCACACTCCGGTACTGTTCGGGTATACCGAGGGAGAATTCAGAATGTCCAACTCACTTGACAAGCATGTCTTTCGAGACTTTTGGGAGGAAACCGGAGCACCTGGAAGAAATCCACGCAGACACGGGAAGAACGTGCAGGCTCCGCACAGCCAGTGGCCCAAGCAGGAACCCAAGTGGGAATCGAACTTGGGACCCTGGCGCTGTGAACCTTAGCATTCTTCAGTCATTCTCTGTTATTCTCTGTTTAAGTAATACTGTGTTTTTTATTCGTCCTGCCAAAGTAAAGATTTTCACATTTTCCTCCAGCTGCCAGATGTTTTCCCACTCACTCAACCCATCTATACTCATCAGCAAACTCTTATGTCTTCTTCACAACATACTTTCCTACTTTGTGTCATCTGCAAATTTAGCTATCATGCCTTCACTCCCCTCCTCCAAGTCATTAATGTAAATTGTAAAAGTTGAGACCCCAACACAGACCCCTGCGGGACTCCACTTGTCACATCATGTCAATTAGACAAAGGCCCATTTATGACTCTTTTCTGCCAGCCAGCCGATCTTCAATCCGGGCTAATAGGTTACCTCTTACACCACAAGGGTTTTATTTTTTGAAGTAACCTTTGATATGTGGCGACACTTATCAAATGCTTTCTGGAAATCCAAGTACAGTACATCTACAGGCTCCCCTCTATCCACAGCACGTTACTCCTTCAAAGAACTCTAGTAAATTGGTAAACATGATTTCCCTTTCACAAAACCATGCGGATTCAATCCAATTACCTTGCGTTTTTCTAAGTTCCCTGCTTATAACCTCTTAAATGATTGATTATCCCTTTTCCATGACAGACATCAATCTAATTAGTCTATAGTTTCCGGTTTTCTGTCTCCCTCCATTCTTGAATAGAGGGGTTACATTTGCTACTTTGCAGTCTGATGGGAGCCTTTCCAGAATCCAGAGAATTTTGGAAAATTAACACCAACGTATCTAGATCCTAGGATGAAGTCCATCAGGACCTGGAGACTTATCAACCACAGCTCCATCAGTTTGCTCAGTACCAGTTCCCTAACTTCACCAAGATCCCCTCTCCTTTCCACCTCCTGATCTACAGCTATTTTTGAAATGTTCTTGTACATCTATAGTGTAACGACTCACATAATACTCTAAAGCTCAGCAGTAATATAGTACGCTCACACAAAGTGCATTCAAACCAAGACGGACACAAATAAAAAGTCAATCAAAATCAGAGTTCGCCTCATCCTGTAATCTGCTCATGGGAAATTTCAAGCACATCATTATGCACCCTTGCTCCAGGACAGAGAGGGAGTCAGTCAGACCCTCTCCTCAGATTCCTCAAATCCCAGAGCAATGGCTGAGAAATTGCTATTGGGAGACTTTAAAATCAGGTTTATAGTTATTGGCTTGGATTTTGCAATTAGCATTGAAGTGACAGCAATGGCAAATGGCCATGTGAACAGCTGGCCATGGAATTTCCACAGCCAAGAGAATGGAGACACCCGGTCATTGGGGGTCGAATCCAGTGCGGTACCCTCTACTGGTGTGCGAGAGCAGAGAAAGCAGCAGCGTGACTCTCCAACCAATCAGAAGAATCCTCACTGAACACATGCAGTCTATGAACCAGATTTAAATCATGTACAGAAATGAAAAAGGTTGGGAAAGAGGGAAAAGAAACATTTAAAAAATACTTTACTGCTTCCAAATCTTCAACACCAAATTCTGAAAGAATAAAGGCTCCAGATTTACAAAATTAAATTTTCAGGGCCAGAGAGGTTAATTGGTCATAACTATGACATATCGCTAAAATTTTGCTTGCACTTAACATACCAACCTGAAGGTTTTCTGACATGTTTAGTAACTAATGAGTAAGATTCAACTTCAAAAACCCTCATCCAGACTCAGCATTGAAATCAGTCAGGGAGGTATTGCAATGATGCAGTCTGTGGCGGGGCAGCAATCTCTGGGATTTCTCCAGTAACTGTAAGTGTGGACTCTGGAAGTTACTGTCTGAATCACTCCATATTCAACACAAAAAACAGTTCATACTGCGAAACCTGTCAAATAAAGTACTCTTATTGAGACTACAAATAACCCATGTAGCAAACTATACAAGAGGCATGCTGAAATCATGCACACAAGAAGCACGCTGAAATCACATACACTCAAGTCCTGAACTAGGGGTAGCTTTCAATGCACTGATCACCTTTCATTTCTTTTTTTTTTTTTTTAATATATTTTTTTATTCTCCTCCTTTTTCACATTTTCTCCCAAATTTACACCCACCAACAATAAACAATATTCAGTAACAAATATGTCAATCCCCATATCAATAACGATCCTATCCTCCCACCAAACCCCAAACATTAGCCCGCATGTTCACACAAACAAATGACAAAAAGGAATTAGGGATCACCCATAGTCGCCATTAACACATACGGCCTCCCTCCCCCCCAACCCTCCTACCCACACGCCCCAACTAATGTGTGATGTTATCCAGTTTCTGAAAGTGCATAATGAATAATGCCCATGAATTGTAGAACCCCTCCATCCTTCCCCTCAGTTCAAACTTAACATTCTCAAGAGTCAAGAATTCCAACAGGTCCCCCCGCCACGTCAGGGCACAGGGTAGAGAGGTTGCTCTCCAACCTATCAGAATCCACCTTCGGGCGATCAAGAGGCGAAGGCTAAAACATCTGCCTCCGCACCCGTTTCCAACCCTCGCTGGTCCGACACCCCGAATATGGCCTCTTGGGGGTCCGGATCCAGTTTCATGTGCACCACTATAGAAATTACCCTAAAAACCACCTTCCAGTAATCCTCTAGCTTTGGACAGGACCAAAACATATGAACGTGATTTGCGCCCCCCCCAACGTTCACACACATCTTCTTACTCCTTCAAAGAATCGGCTCATCCTCGCCGTCGTGAGGTGTGATCTGTATACCACCTTCAGCTGAATCAGCCACAACCTCGCGCACGAGGTGGAGGCATTCACTCTCCGGAGCACCTCACACCAGAAACCTTCCTCCAGATCCTCTCCCAACTCTTCCTCTCACTTTGCTTTGATCCCTTCCAGTGGTGCCTTCTCCTCTTCCAAAATAGCTCCGAAAACCGCTGACACTACCCCCTTCTACCTTTCATAACTTAACCACTCAGCCCTGTCGCAAAGCAGTCACATTTGGAACTTACAGCCAGGTTGATTCTCTGACCCTGTACCTTGTGGCTTTCTCCTTTTTAACAAACCCTCTATAAATTCATGCCTGGTCAGGTGTGTGGCAAGAGTGGGTTTCGTCAAAAGAGAGGGTTTGGGTGGAAACGTGAGCTCTTTACCTGGTGAACACTCTCTCTGGGATTGATTCTTCCACAGTTCCATTTCAGGGATAAGAGTATTTTCTCTACCATTGCAGGTGCTGGGTAAAATTCCCAAATCCATTCAAATTCTTTATTTTCAAATATCATACACGCTATAATCGTACGCGCTGTAAAGAAAACAGCAAAAGGAAAAAAAAAAAGAGGACAGCTGACACCTGAAGGTCTGTAGTTACAGGTTTCACTGTAAACCATAAACAATTACATTCCAGTTACATTGGTAAATGGAATTCACCTGTGCAATAATGACATCTATTTCGGTGAATTGGGTTGTGCAGTCCGGACGGTGCACATCATCTCTGCTTTCTGAGAAAATACCACTCGGGAGTCACCTCACTGTGTTTCCATTGTTCGCTGACATGACAAAGAAACAGTCAACTATTGTGTTACTATAGGTGAGAGTCTAATAGCAGTGTTTAAAAGAGAAGATAATGATGAGGATTTACTCCAAAGACCTAATTAATGTCGGACCTCGTGATTAGGTATCAATTAAATTGGGAAACCGAGGTATTTAGCTGCACACCCTCGCATCTTATGTGGTTGATACTTTTTCTTGAGGGAAAATTACCAAAGAGAGAGCTCAGCTGTCAAAAAAACTTTAGTAAATAGTCAGATGGGAGATGTAATTTTTATCGGCTGTGTGGGAATGGAAGAATTCAATATTCACCAATTAGCCAATTTCTTCCCCTCCTCCTCATTTTGCATCTCACTTAATTTGGCAGTAATTAATTAATTTGAGGGAAAAATAATGAATATCCGGAAGAACAATCGAGATGTTGAGTACAGGCAAACTATAGAGCAGCAATCAGATTATCAAACCAGTCCTTGTCAGTGCGGAAGGCATCTTTATTAGTTTTTTTTAATTATAGGGCGCTTACACCAGCTGGCGGATTCTCCGGTCTCCCAACCGCTCTTTCCTGGACGGCACGACCTCGCCGGCAGCGGGATGCTCCATTCCCGCCACCTGCCAATGGGATTTCCCATTATGGCCACCCCACACCGCTGGGAAACATGCGGGTGTGGGTGCGCTGCTGGCGGAATGGAGACTCCGCCGATGGAGAATCCAGCCCTATGTTCTTCAGACAGAATATTCACACTAGGATGCTTAGCATGTAAAAATGGAGAAAAAAAAAAATTAAATCCTAAATTATGTAGGTCTTTATGAGTTCAATCATCCCAACTCTGGTGATCAGGAGAGGTAAAACTTTACCATTAGTTGGGCAAAATCCAGGGCTGCATGGCAGCGCAGTGCTGCCTCAGGGCGCCGACGACCGGGTTCAATCCCGGTTCCGGGTCACTGTCCGTGTGGAGTTTGCGCATTTTCGCCGTGTCTGCGTGGGTCTCACCACTACAACCCAAAAAGATGTGCAGGGTAGGTGGATTGGCCAAGCTGAATTGTTTTGTGCAGCGGGAGGTCAGGTTAGGAATTGAAGCAGGACATTTCCACACCACACACTTCAGAACTGCGTACCTACTCTTTTCCGGGGGTGAAATTCAAATCAGAGCTCTCGATAGGAAATCTTCATAGCCAGTGCTAACCCGTAACATTTGCTTCTATGAACCAAAATAATTTCAAATCTGGAGTTGCAGGTTTTATATAAGGAGGCAGAAACCTGGAATTTAAGGAATGGTACAGCACAGAAGGCCAGTCAGCCCATCGTGTCTTTGCCAGATCTTTTTAAAGAGCTTTCTAATTAGTCACACTCCCCTGCAATTATTGATCCCCTTCAAGTATTTGTCCAATTCTCTTTGGAAGTGACAATTGAAACTGCTTCCACTATCCTTTCCTCACATCGCCTCTGGTTCTTTTACCAATTACATTAAATCTATGTAGTTTTGATACTGACTGCTCCACCACTAAAAACAATTTCTCTTTACACAACTCAAATCCCTTCATTATATCGAACACCTATCTTAATCTTCTCTGCTCGAAGGAGAACAATCCTGTCTCCCCACATGAACTGAGCTCCCTCATGCCTGATATCATTCTAGAAAATCTCCTCTAAACTCTCTCTCCAAAGTATTGGCACTGACATCCTTCCTAATGTACGTGTCCATGGCTGAGCCATGGGATTGAAGAGATAGTGGGAGTAGTGCTGGTCCAGAGTTACTGAGATCAACAAAAGTGCCAAACAGCCACAGGATTTGACAGACTCAACGGTTTCCCCTGCCATGTATGAGCCAAGATGCAACAATGCCCTTGACCTTTTCCCCAATTACTTCCTGAACATTCATGGGATGTTATCTGCAAGGGATGCAATAAAACCAGAATATGAAAACTTGCCCAACACAAGGAAATTCACGTTTTGATTATGAATTTGTGAAAATGTCCAACAAAAGGTTAGAATTTACTTTGCTGCGGTTTACATTTCAAACCCAGTTGGCTGCACATTGAACAAATCCCATGTGGTCAATGCTGGGTTTGATAATTGCAAGGGGCAGTGGGTCAGATCCTGGATCTTAAACAAATAATAATAATAATAATAATAATAATAATGTGATTCACTGGATTTTACACTCAGCAATAAATAATTGGCAAGGTTGGAATAAGCATGAAGCTATTTTATACCTTTGGAAATTATCCCTTGCTTGGACATTAAACAGTCCATAGGCTTGAAAAAGAATAGTTAAATTGCTCTTAAATTACAAAATATGAGGCGGCACGATGGCACAGTGGTTAGCACTGCTGCTTCACGGAGCCGAGGACCCGGGTTCGTTCCCAGCCCTGGGTCACTGTCTGTGTGGAGTTTGCACATTCTCCCCATGTCTGCTTGGGTCTCACTCTCACAACGCAAAAAGATGTGCAGGATAGGTGAATTGGCCACGCTAAATTGCCCCTTAAACAAAAGTTACAAAATATGTTAATATTCCAATTTGTGGTAGCTTCTTTTCATTTGGTATAATTAAATATATTTAAAGCAATCTCTGTTCCAGTTGAGGTGAGATGTTAATCAGAATGTCCCCAACATTTCTAAATGCTAATGTTTACACTTTCAGGTACATGGTTTATCAGATTTCCAATTTCTAAAATGTACAGCTTTTGGGATAAAAGTTAAATGAGATGTTAGACTGGTTGACTTCCACTTCCGAGATCACATTCGGAGAATTCTGTTGCCATAACCACAGTTTCAGGACTTGGAAAAGCAGTTTTAATTTTCCTGCAAAATGTAATGTAGCAGTGAGTACAATACCAGCTACCAGGATGAGCTTGTTTACCAAGCTGCTGAACTGTCTTGTAAGACACTGTCTCTTTAGATAGCTCATTACAGGTCACAGTCCCATTAACTGGTTCAGGTGTGTTTACCTTTTGACATTCTGCACCTGCTCCCCCTTAATACGGGTGAGACAGAACACCAGAGGCTGAAAACAGTCCCAGGATAATGACTCAAAGACAACGGGACAGGCAAATCATATTGTTCTCCCTCCCAGTCAGGTCTCCTGCTTTGTTCCATCGGGGTCAGTACACAGAGGGGAACTTTTCCTCACCTCATAATAAATGGAAATTCCCTATTCAGTGTCACCATTTTACACAACTACCTGCTGGCAGGATCTCTGACAGAGTAATGCCTGAGCGATCATATTTGCCGGATTATTTCAGAATGCATTGGCTGTGACGCGGTTCTACTTGCAAGGCTCCGAGGTTCAGGTCCCACTCCAGGGCAGCAGTGTGGAGGTGCAGCACTGTGGGACGTGCTGTCTTTTCGATGAGAGGTTAAGACGCGGTCCCATCAGGTAGATGTAACGATCCCATGGTCTCCATTTAAAGAGGAGCAGGGGGAGTTGTCCCCGATGTCCCGCTCGATATTTATCCTTCATTCAACATCACATAACTCAGATCATGTCACCGTACTGTTTGTGCAAGTTTGATTTTTGTACAAGTTAGCCGGTCATGTTTCGTTCACTTCAACAAGTACTTCATAGGTTGGAAAGTGCCGAGGCATCTGGTTGTCGTGCAAAACACGAAACAAATGCATATCTTTCTTTCTTTAGGTTGTCCAAAAAGCAGCATCAGCAAATACATTTTACTAAATGTCATTTACATGTGAAATAGGATCATAAACAAAGGGAAATGCAGTCACAATCTCTGTCCAGCTCTTTGCTATAACAAATGATAATCCCACATGCCATACACTCTCGACTTAAACCCTGCATCTCCCAATTTGAAAGAGTTATAGAATTTTCTCTTAAAAGAGTAGTCCCTTGATCAACAACTCTCTGCAACAATGCCTCTGAAGCTGCAACCCCAATTGCCTCCTCAGAAATGCATTGTAATTATAAAAGCCTCTTAAATCTCTCCAGTTCCGGAGCCATTAATCCCACTGACAATCAACAAACGAGGGCAAACACCACCCTTCCCTGTCATCCCACAAAACTAAACGGGAAAACATAGGACCAAGAAAGGAATCCCAATCAAATCCCAATTGACAGTTTTCATTGAAATTCTCTCTCCAAATGCAGATTGACAAACTGAATTGAAGTTCTTAGTTCCATGGTGATTCTCACACTGATCTACTGCACTATGTATTCCAGAGACAGCAGACTAACACCCCTGAACTATTCCATTTCTTTAAGGGGACTTCTACATGGCTGTAAAGAACTAAAGAAAAGACAGAAAGATTATGTTTATATTTTACTCTGACCAGCCCTCAGGATATTTCAGAGTGCTCTGCGATGAATGAGTGACCTCTTTAGAATTGGTTGCTAATGACAAAAAGCAGGAGCCAATTTGCACAAAGCAATTACATAACCAGATAAATTTGCTGCTGGTGGTACTGTTGGGGGATAGAATGATAAACCAGGACACCAAGGGAACTCCCTGCATTGTTGGATCTTTTACGTCTCCACTTATTAATATTGGGGAGAGGTGGTGGTGTAGTGGTATTGTCGCTGGACTAGTAATCCAGAGAATCAGGGTAATGCTCTGGGGTCCCAGGTTCACATCCCCCACACTGCAGATGGTGAAATTTGAATTCAATAAAAATCTGGAATGAAAAGTTGAATGATAACCATGAAACTATTGTCGATTGTCATAAAAACCCATCTGGTTCACTTATGTCCTTCAGGGAAGGAAATCTTGTCGTCCTTATCTGGTTTGGTCTACATGTGACTCCAGACCCACGGCCATGTGGTTGACTCTGAAATTCCCTCAGGGATGGGCAACAAATATTGGCTGAACAAATAAAAACTCTTCCTCATCCCGCCCAAAGTTTATCCTGGATTGTGCTAAAACCCTTATGGGATGTGGGTGCTGCTGGTTAGGCCAGCAGTTATTACCCATCCCTAATTGGCCTTATTCTTGAACCAAGGTGCTGTTATGGAAGGAGTCCAGGATTTTGACCCATTGACAGTAAAAGAGCGGCGATATATTTCCAAGTCAGAATAGTGGGTGACTTGGAGGGGAACTTCCAAGTGGTGAAGTTCTCAGGTACCTGCTGCTCTTGCCCTTCTAGATGGTAGAGGTCATGGGTTTGGGAGATGCTGCCAAAGGAGCCTTGGTGAGTTCTTGCAGTGAATCTTGTTGATGGTACACACTTCTACCACTGTGTTTCAGTGTTGGA
Source organism: Scyliorhinus torazame (assembly GCF_047496885.1). NCBI lineage: Eukaryota > Metazoa > Chordata > Chondrichthyes > Carcharhiniformes > Scyliorhinidae > Scyliorhinus > Scyliorhinus torazame. The sequence goes on along the minus strand of NC_092707.1, from coordinate 287,676,248 downwards.
GGCAGTGAATGTTTGTGGAAGGGGTGTAAACCAAGCGGGGCTTTGTCCTGGATGTTGTCGAGTTTCTGGAGTGTTGCTGGAGCTGCACTCATCCAGGCAAGTGGAGAGCATTCCATTACACTCCTGACTTGTGCCTTGGACCAATTTTGGGGAGTTACACGCTGCAGGATTCCTAGCCTCCGACCTGCTCTTGTAGCCATATTATTTATGTGGCTAGTCCAGTTCAGTTTCTGGTCAATGGTAACTCCCAGGATGTTGATAGTGGGAGATTCAGCAAGCATCATGGTGGCACAGTGGTTAATATTGCTGCCTCACAGCGCCAGGGACCCAGGTTTGTTTCCGACCTCGAGTGACTGTATGGAGTTTGCATATTCTCTCTGTCTGCATGGGATTCCTCCAGGTGCTCTGGTTTCCGCCCAAAGTCCAAAGATATTAGATGGATTGGCTATGCTAATTGTCCCTTTAGTGTCCAGGTTAGGTTATGGAGATAGGGTGGGGTGGGCAGGGGTAGAGTGCTCTTTCGGAGGATTGGTGCAGGCCTGATGGGCTGAATGGCCTCCTTCTGCATTGCAGGGATTCTATGGAAATGCCATTGAATATCAAGGGGTGATGGTTGAGATTGTCTCGTTAAAGATGGTCATTGCCTGGAATTTGTCTGCCCCAAGCCTGGATATTGTCCAGGTCTTGCTGCATCTGGACATGCACTGCTTCAGTATCTGAGGAGTTGTGAATGGTGCTGAACATTGAGGATGTTCGCTGATGATTGCACACTTCTGAAGTTATGATGCAAGGAAGGTCATTGAATCAGCTGAAGATCGTTGGGCCTAGGACACTACCCTGAAGAACTCCTGCAGCGATGTCCTGGAGCTGAGATGATTGATCTCCAACCACCACAACCATCTTTCTTTGTGCCAGGTATGACACCAGCCAACGGAGGGTTTTCCCCAGATTCCCATTGACACCAGTTTAGCTAGGGCTCCTTGATGCCATACTCAGTCAAATGTTAAGGGCAGTCGCTCTCACCTCACCTCGAGTTTAGCTCTTTTGTACAGGTTTGAACCAAGGCTGTGATGAGGTCAGGAGCTGAGTGACCCTGACAGAACCCAAACTGATAGTAAGTGAGCAGTTTAATGCTGCGTAAGTGCCGCTTGATAGCACAGTTGATGCCCCCTTCCATCACTTTACCAGCGATTGAGAGCAGACTGTTGGGAGCGGTAATTGGCCAATTGGATTTGTCTTGCTTTTTGTGTATAGGACATACCTGGGCAATTTTCCACATTGCTGGATAGATGCCAGTGTTCTAGCTGTACTGGAGCAGCTTGGCTAGGGATGCAGCAAGTTCTGGAGCACAAGCCTTCAGTACTATTGTCAGAATATTGTCAGAGCCCAAAGCTTTTGCAGTATCCAGTGCCTTCAGCTATTTCTTTATATCACGTGGAGTGAATCGTATTGGCTGAAGACTGACATCCGTGATGGAAAGGTCAAAAGGGATGATGGGCGCGAGGCGATCCTTCTGGCTGAAGGATGTTATGAATACTTCAGTCCCTGATGGAGTACATTGTGCATCCTTAGTGCTTCCTCCAAGTGGTGTTCAACATGAAGGAGCACTGATTCATCAGCTGTTGGTGACCAGTACGTGGTAATCAGCAGAAGGTTTCCTTGGCCTTGTTTGACCTGAAGCCAGAGACTTCATGGGGTCTGGAGTCGATGTTGAAGATTCCCAGGGCAACTACCTCCTGACTGGATACAACTGTGCCGCCGCCTCTGCTGTTTCTGATGGGACAGGACAGACGCAGGAATGGTGATAGTGGTGTCTGGGTCATTATCTGTAAGGTTTGATACAGTGAGTGTGACTATGTCAGGCTGTTGCTTGACTAGTCTGTGAGACAGCTCTCCCAACTTTGACACAAAGCCCCCAGGTGTTAGAAAGGAAGATTTTGCAAGGGTATTGCCGTATTCAAGCAGATTTCCGCATGAAATACGGGAAATCCATGCTAGTTGGCAGCGCTGGTGTAGAGATCCTGTGATCCACCCATTGCGCGGGGATCATGGGATCCACTAGTTGTGTGGGGATTACGAAACTCACTCATTACAGGGGATCATGGAACCCACCCAATGCACTGGAAATCACATGGGGATCATGGAATCCACCCAATGCACAGGATCATGGAATCCACTCAATGCACGGGATCATTGAATCCACCCCATGCACAGCTTTTGGTGGTGAGTCTGTTATTCACGGGCAGCAAGGCGGCGCAGTGGTTAGCACTGCTGTACAGCACCGAGGACCTGGGTTTGATCCCGGCCCACTGTCCGTATGGAGTTGGTACATTCTTCCCGTGTCTGTGTGGGTCTCATCCCCACAACCCAAAGATGTGCAGAGTAGTTGAATTGGTCACGCTAAATTGGCCTTTAATTGGAATTTTAAAAAGTCTATTATTCTCATTCACATCTCCTCTGGACCCAGCCATTCACACCTCCTCTGGACCCAGCCATTCACACCTCCTCTGGACCCAGCCATTCACACCTCCTCTGGACCCAGCCATGCACACCTCCGCTGGACCCAGCCATGCACACCTCCGCTGGACCCAGCCATGCACACCTCCGCTGGACCCAGCCATGCACACCTCCGCTGGACCCAGCCATGCACACCTCCGCTGGACCCAGCCATGCACACCTCCGCTGGACCCAGCCATGCACACCTCCGCTGGACCCCGCCATGCACACCTCCGCTGGCCCCCGTCATTCACACCTCATTTTGTTTCTTTACGTGTCCCATTACCATCTTCTTGCGCCCATCATCCCTTTTGACCTTTCCATCACACTTGCTATCCACCCTATCCCAGATCTTCCCTTTGGTTCTTTTCCTCCTCCCCACACCTCTGTAATTTCCAAGATCTGTTACATCTTCAACTTTACCCTGTTCCGAAAGGCTATGAATCTGAAGTGTTCACTATCTCTCTCTCCCCGAACGCTGTCCAACCTTCCAAGAATTTCTAGAATTTCCTCTTTTTACTTCAGATTTCCAACCTCTGCAGTATTTCACTTTGGTGTTGTACCCAACACATTCAGTAAAAAAAAAAAAACAAGTTTGTACATGTTTTATTTTAAAAAAAAGAAGTTGAAATGTCTCATAAAGTATTTTCATAGCCAGGAAAATTAAGTGCTTGTAGAAAATAAATGGACATTTAAGTGCAGAGAATCTTGTATAAACAATAGCACCAGAGCCATCCACTGGAGTGGAAAATTGAATATTTCACAGTCTCATACCCTCTACACTTCGGCAAAAAAACAAAATAAAAAGAGAATTGACTTGGGGTGAGATTCTACTTTTACAGAAGACCATCTAAAATAGAAGAATGTTATGCCACAGCCAATAGCAGCTCAATATTCTGTATTTAACAAGGGACAGAGAATAATCATAAAAGCAAAATCCTGCAGATGGTGGAAATCTGAATCTCGAACAGAAAATCCTGAAAACCCTCAGCAGGCCTGGCAGCATCTGTGGAGAGGGAAACAGAGTTCATGTTTCGAGTCTGGATGACTCTGCTTTAGAGAATTATCAGAACAGCTAGTTTCAGTTGGGTTTTTATACTACACATACAACATCAACTTTCATTTATATCGCACCTTTAATTTAGGAAAGGGCCCAAGATGCTTCACAGACTGTTAAATGGAGAGAAATTGACAGCCAAAAATTGAAATATTATGAACTGGCGACTGAGAAGCTTGTGTTTAGAGGAGAAAATACAGGAAAGAATAATGAACACAATGGGATGCATGTTGCAACGATCATGAAGTAACATAAATTACTCCAAATGCCGAACATGAATGTTCTGTGTATTGGTGCGTACAGAGCACAGGACTAGCAGAATTTGAGATTAGCAAAGAATATTTTGTGCTATTGCCTGTGGGATCAGAATCCTAACAGATAGGGATCCCACAGGCAATAGCACAAAATATTCTTTGCTAATCTCAAATTAACCAACAAAAACACATTAGCAGGTCTGACAGGATTGAGGGGAGGAAAGGTTTGAGATAAATCAGAGCCGCTGTCTCTAATCCAATTCCTCTGCTACCCATAATCAAATGATTTATACACAACCCACATTCTGTCAATCCTGTGCTCGCATTATTGTAACCACTCGGATAATCTTTAATGGTAGCTCTTCCCTTTTCTTTTTGAAGTCCATGTAATCAATGATAGGATCCAAGTGAGAGAACAATGTAAACCTTCCATCTAGATGCAACCATTAACCAGAATTAAACTAACAAAAATCAGAAACATTAAAGATTGAGGTTGTGGTGTTAGTTACCCAGATGATCCAATAATTGCTGAAAAACACAAACCCTTTTCACAGAAACAAGTACATTCACTAAAAATGTATTTCAACAGGAAAAAGGATTGCATGCCATTATGGTACCTCCCAGTCAAACACAAGTACAATATCTGTGTAAGAAGCAGATGTTGAACAGGCTAATTCCCAGGTAAAGGCAGCTCTACTTAATCTGAACATCTCTGTGCATCTGACAAACAGAATTCTGAATATTGCCCCTTTACCTCCTCTCTGCTCATCATCCAAAGGCCTAAACACTCTTTTCAAGCGAGGCAATGCTTCACATGCACCCATTCAATCTGGTCTAAAGCTTGCTGCTCCCAGTGCCGTCTACTCTTCATTAGAGAGACTAAACCGCTTTGCAGAACACCTTCAATACTTCCGCAAGCAGGACTCAGACCTTCCTGTCGCTGCCATTTCAACTCACCATCCTTCTCCCATGTCCACATGTCTGTCCTTGGCCTGCTGCAATGTTCTATTGAAGCCTAGTGCAAACTGGAAGAACAGCACCTCATCTTCCGATTAGTCACGTTACAGCCTTCCGGATTTAATATGGAGTTCAACAACTTCAGACTGTGACCTCTCCTCCACCCCATTTTTATTTCCATCAATTTATTTTCATTTCTTCCATCAATCTTTTCCCCTCACCATTGTCCACCCCCACCCCCCACTCCCACACCTTACTTGGCCCATCTGTTTTGTTTCTAGTTGTCCTTTGACAGACTGCTCACCTTAGTTCTGCCATGAACACATTCTAATCTCTTCATGTGCCACGATCAGCACCCTTCTTAGCCTTTATCACCACCATTTACATTTCATTTGTCTTTCTGTTCACAACATCTTTGTCAATCTCCACCTATCACTTTCCCCTCTATCCAGCCCCACCGCTCCACATGCCCCTCCCCACCCCACAACAATCTGACCCTATTTCCAGTTCTCTCCAGCTTCGATAAAGAGTCATCCAGACTCGAAACCTTAGCTCCCTTCTCTCTCCACAGATGCTGTCAAACCTGCTGCGGTTGTCCAATATTTTCTGCTTTTGATTCTGAATATTGTACTGTGTTGATCACCAGCACAAACACCTCAAGGAACTTTCATTCATGTTCTCTCCAGACTGGGTGGTTTTCAGACAGCTTCTCCTCCCCTGAACACTTCTGGCTTTTATCTTAAGAGATGCAAAACTTATGGGAAATCCTGGATTAAATCAACAGTAGCTCCGAAACATCTAGTGGAGGGGAGGATTACAATACAAATTATTACATTGTGAACAGTTTCAATTACATTGATTATATACCACTAATACAGTAAAATATAGTCCAACAGGTTTGTTTTGAATCACTAGCTTTCGGAAATCACCTGAGGAAGGAGCTGCGCTCCGAAAGCTAGTGATTTCAAACAAACCTATTCGACTTTAACCTGGTGCTGTAAGACTTCTTACTGTGCCCACCCCAGTCCAGTCCAACGCCAGCATCTTCACATCATGACCACTAATATAGGCCACTCAGCCCAACTGGAACATGCTGGTGTTTGTTTATGTGCTATATGGACCTGGAAGAGACAGATTGCATGATGTGGAAGCCTCTGTTTACAGGAGGTTGATAGTGCAATATCAACATTTCACATGTTTGCAGTGAACAATTCTTTATTTAATTTTGAAACACACCATACAAAACTCCTGGCAATCATTGGCAATGTGAAGGAGCTAGTCATAAAGATTCCTTTAAACATGAATTCAGGAAACTAACAAGAGATTTTTTCATATAGAGGAAGTGCCGAACAGCACACAGCCAGAGGAAGCCTATAAAATATAAACCTCCAAGATAAATATTTCCAGGATACAAATTAATTGATTATATGTATATTGAATTAAATGAGTGGGGTGGGTCACTTTTTTCCACATTTTTTTAAAATTAAGGGGCAATTTAGCATGTCCAATCCACCTACCCTGCACATGTTTGGGTTGTGGGGGTGAGACTCACACAAACACAGGGAGATGGACCCCAGTCGTATCGGGAGGCAGCAGTGCTAATCACTGTGCCAGCCTGCTGCCCCTACGTTTTTATACTTCAAACTCCCAATCTCAACGTGAATTAGGAGACAGGAAAGTATGAAATACAAACCTCACCCTGTATCCACCAATGGAAACCTTTATCAGTAACCACAGGGTTGCAGGTTTAAGGAAGTGGCAAAAGCACCAGGGGCAACAGGAGGAATGTTTTTCATGCAAAAAATGGTTAAAATTTGGAATGACTTGCCTGATAAGTGCTAGATACAGATTCAATAGTTTTTTTTTTTTTTTAAACTGGATAATTATTTGAAGGAGAAAAGATCTGGAGCACCACGGAGAATGAGCGAGGTGTGGAATTAACCAGGGATAGATCTTATGGCCGTTCACGCCAGTGGGATCTTCCAGTCCTGCCGATGGCGCACCCCTGCCATGGGTTTCCCAGCGGCGTGAGGTGGAATCAATGGGATTCCCATTGACAGCAGCGGGACCAGAAGATCTCATCGCCGGTCAAAGGTGGGCGGCCTCCCGCCAGCGAGAAACACGACACAGGGGAGACTAGAGAATGGTGCTCCAGGTCTTTCTGTCAAAGAACCCACACAGGCACAAATAGGCAGAATCCCCTTGACAATAGACACTTTGCCCCTACTCAAAGTCAATTTGCAGAGGGGGCTGCTGCCAGTTTGGATGTAACAGACTAGGTCATTAAATCTGTGGCCTCGGGAGGCACGGTGGCGCAGTGGTTAGTATTTCTGCCTCAACATCCGTGTGGAGTTTGCACATTCTCCCAGTGTCTGCGTGGGTCTCACCCCACAACCCAAAAAAGAGGTGCAGCATAGGTGGATTGGCCATGCCAAATTACCCCTTAATTGGAAAAAAAAGAACTGGATACTCTAATTATTTTTAAAAATCTGTGGTCTTCACTGCATAGAATTATAACTCTCTGCCTGGTTCCAAAACAATACAAACTGAATTCTAGTTTACTTTAGGGAGTGGATTATGGCTGGGTTAAGAGAGAGGTCAATCTTTAATCGATTACAAATCAGGACATAGTTCAGACTCCAAGGAAGGACAAGAAGAAGAAATAAAGGTCGACTTCCGGTGACGTCACATGTGGGAGGATGCTCACATGGCACTCCCACCACCACTCCCTCCCAAAGAGAGGCGAGAGAGCGAGCGGGAAAGAGAGGCGAGAGAGCGAGCGGGAAAGAGGCGAGCAGACAAGAGAGAGGCGAGAGAGGCGAGCAGGAAAGAGAGGCGAGAGAGGCGAGCGGGAAAGAGAGGCGAGAGAGGGAGCGGGAAAGAGAGGCGAGAGAGGGAGCGGGAAAGAGAGGCGAGAGAGGGAGCGGGAAAGAGAGGCGAGAGAGGGAGCGGGAAAGAGAGGCGAGAGAGGGAGCGGGAAAGAGAGGCGAGAGAGGGAGCGGGAAAGAGAGGCGAGAGAGGGAGCGGGAAAGAGAGGCGAGAGAGGGAGTGGGAAAGAGAGGCGAGAGAGGGAGCGGGAAAGAGAGGCGAGAGAGGGAGCGGGAAAGAGAGGCGAGAGCGCGAGCGGGAAAGAGGCGAGAGAGAAAGAGAGGCGAGAGAGCGAGCGGGAAAGAGAGGCGAGAGAGCGAGCGGGAAAGAGGCGAGAGAGCGAGCGGGAAAGAGAGGCGAGAGAGCGAGCGGGAAAGAGAGGCGAGAGAGCGAGCGAGTGAGAAAGAGGGGAGAGCGAGCGCGAGAAAGAGGAGGGGAGAGCGAGCGCGAGAAAGAGGAAGGGAGAGCGAGCGCGAGAAAGAGGAGGGGAGAGCGAGCGCGAGAAAGAGGAGGGGAGAGGGAGCGCGAGAAAGAGGAGAGGAGAGGGAGCGCGAGAGAGAGCGAGCGCGAGAAAGAGGAGAGAGCGAGCGCGAGAAAGAGAGCGAGCGCGAGAAAAAGAGAGCGAGCGCGAGAAAGAGAGAGAGAGCGCGAGAAAGAGAGAGAGAGCGCGAGAAAGAGAGAGAGAGCGCGAGAAAGAGAGAGAGAGCGCGAGCAAGAGGAGGAGAGAGCGAGCAAAAGGACGCGAGAGCGAGCAAGAGGACGCGAGAGCGAGCAAGAGGACGAGAGAGCGAGCAAGAGGACGAGAGAGCGAGCAAGAGGACGAGAGAACGAGCAAGAGGTGGAGAGAGCAAGAGGAGGAGAGAGCGAGCAAGAGGTGGAGAGAGCGCGCAAGAGGAGGAGAGTGCGAGCAAGAGACAGCGAGCAAGAGGACGAGACAGCGAGCAAGAGGACGAGAGAGCGAGCAAGAGGACGAGAGAGCGAGCAAGAGGACGAGAGAGCGAGCAAGAGGACGAGAGAGCGAGCAAGAGGACGAGAGAGCGAGCAAGAGGACGAGAGAGCGAGCAAGAGGACGAGAGAGCGAGCAAGAGGACGAGAGAGCGAGCAAGAGGACGAGAGAGCGAGCAAGAGGACGAGAGAGCGAGCAAGAGGACGAGAGAGCGAGCAAGAGGACGAGAGAGCGAGCAAGAGGACGAGAGAGCGAGCAAGAGGACGAGAGAGCGAGCAAGAGGACGAGAGAGCGAGCAAGAGGACGAGAGAGCGAGCAAGAGGACGAGAGAGCGAGCAAGAGGACGAGAGAGCGAGCAAGAGGACGAGAGAGCGAGCAAGAGGACGAGAGAGCGAGCAAGAGGACGAGAGAGCGAGCAAGAGGACGAGAGAGCGAGCGAGAAAGAGGACGAGAGAGTGAGCGAGAAAGAGGATGAGAGAGAGAACGAGCGAGAAAGAGGATGAGAGAGAGCGAGCGAGAAAGAGACGAGGGAGTGAGCGAGACGAGAGCGAGAAAGAGACGAGAGAGCGGGTGAGAAAGACGAGGCAGTGAGCAAGGGATACTGGAGAGCGAGCGAGCGAGACGAGAGAGCAAGCAGGTGAGACGAGAGAGCGTGCGAGAGACTAGAGAGCGAGCAAGAAAGAGACGAGAGAGTGAGCGAGAATGAGAGACGAGAGCGAGCGGGAAAGAGAGAGCGAGCAAGAAAGAGGACGAGAGCGAGTGAGAAAGAAGACGAGAGAGTGAGCAAGAGGACGAGAGAGCGAGCGAGAAAGAGACGAGAGAGCAAGCGAGAGAGAGAGAGCGAACAAGCAAGATGAGTGAGCAAGACGAAAGAGAGTGAGACGAGAGCGAGAAAGACAGACGAGAGAGCGAGTGAGAAAGAGACGAGACAGCAAGCAAGAGAGACTGGAGGGTGAGCGAGAAACTAGAGAGCGAGCGAGAAGAGAGAGCAAGCAAGGGAGACGAGAGAGCGAGCGAGAGACTAGAGAACGAGCGAGAAAGAGATAAGAGAGCAAGCAAGAGACACAAGAGCGAACATGAGAGTGAGCGAGAAAGAGGCGAGAGAGCGAGCGAGTACGAGAGCCGAGAGGACGAGTACGAGAGCCGAGAGGGCGAGTACGAGAGACGAGAGCGCGAGTACGAGAGACGAGAGCGCGAGTACGAGAGACGAGAGCGCGAGTACGAGAGACGAGAGCGCGAGTACGAGAGACGAGAGCGCGAGTACGAGAGACGAGAGCGCGAGTACGAGAGACGAGAGCGCGAGTACGAGAGACGAGAGCGCGAGTACGAGAGACGAGAGCGCGAGTACGAGAGACGAGAGCGCGAGTACGAGAGACGAGAGCGCGAGTACGAGAGACGAGAGCGCGAGTACGAGAGCGCGAGTACGAGAGACGAGAGCGCGAGTACAAGAGACGAGAGCGCGAGTACGAGAGCGCGAGTACGAGAGACGAGAGCGCGAGTACAAGAGACGAGAGCGCGAGTACGAGAGCGCGAGTACGAGAGCGCGAGTACGAGAGCGCGAGTACGAGAGCGCGAGTACGAGAGCGCGAGTACGAGAGACGAGAGCGCGAGTACGAGAGACGAGAGCGCGAGTACGAGAGACGAGAGCGCGAGTACGAGAGACGAGAGCGCGAGTACGAGAGACGAGAGCGCGAGTACGAGCGCGAGTACGAGAGACGAGAGCGCGAGTACGAGAGAGCGAGTACGAGAGACGAGAGCGCGAGTACGAGAGAAGAGAGCGCGAGTACGAGAGCGCGAGTACGAGAGACGAGAGCGCGAGTACGAGAGCGCAAGTACGAGACGAGAGCGCAAGTACGAGACGAGAGCGCAAGTACGAGACGAGAGCGCAAGTACGAGACGAGAGCGCGAGTACGAGACGAGAGCGCGAGTACGAGAGACGAGAGCGTAAGCGAGTATGAGAGCGCAAGCGAGTACGAGAGACGAGAGCGCAAGCAAGTACGAGAGACGAGAGCGCAAGCAAGTACGAGAGACGAGAGCGCAAGCGAGTAAGAGAGCACAAGCGGGTACGAGAGACGAGAGTGCAAGCGAGTACGAGAGACGAGAGCGCAAGCGAGTACGAGAGACGAGAGCGCAAGCGAGTACGAGAGACGAGAGCGCAAGCGAGTACGAGAGACGAGAGCGCAAGCAAGTACGAGAGACGAGAGCGCAAGCGAGTACGAGAGCACAAGCGGGTACGAGAGACGAGAGTGCAAGCGAGTACGAGAGACGAGAGCGCAAGCGAGTACGAGAGACGAGAGTGCAAGCAAGTACGAGAGACGAGAGTGCAAGCGAGTACGAGAGACGAGAGCACAAGCGAGTACGAGAGACGAGAGCGCAAGCGAGTACGAGAGACGAGAGTGCAAGTGAGTACGAGAGACGAGAGTGCAAGCGAGTACGAGAGTGCAAGCGAGTACGAGAGAAGAGAGCGAGAAGAGAGAGAGCGAGAAAGAAAGGAAGAGACGTGAGAGCGAGAGAGGTGAGAGAGGTGAGAGAGCGAGAAAGAGACGAGAGACGAGAGCGAGAAAGAGAGACGGGAGCGAGAGAGACAAGAGAGCGAGAAAGAGACGAGAGAGAGAGAGCAAGAAAGAGAGCCCAAGAGATCAAATTCTGATCATAAGATCAAAAGTTAAATTTGACTTTTCATTGAAAAATGGTTTTGCTGTTTCCCAGTTTGTATATGGGTCATATTTATATTAAAAACCAAAAAGGTAGGGCAGCACGGTGGTGCAGTGATTAGCACTCACGGCGCTGAGGTCTCGGGTTCGATCCTGGCCCTGGGTTACTGTCTATGTGGAGTTTGTACATTCTCCCCGTGCTTGCGTGGGTTTCACCCCCACAACCCAAAGATGTGCAGGGTAGGTGGATTGGCCACGCTAAATTGCCCCTTATTTGGAAAAAATAAATTGGGATACTCTAAATTTATTTTTTAAAATCAAAATGTTATGAAAAAAACCAAACAGTACATCAAATAAACTCAGAGGTGGATTTACAAGCTACCATGTGTGTCAACTAAACCTGTCAGTAATCACAACAGCAGCAGAAACTGGTGAGATTTTGAAACCTTTCACTAATTCCACACTCCATGTAACATATGCAAAGAACACAGTTAGAAGCAGAAGGAAGGCTAGAGGAAGAGAGAGGTGTGGGAAACAGGGTTTGCTTTAGCAAGGAGCTTGATGGTTTCCTGTAGGTTTGTCTAGGTTCAGAGGTGAGATTTACTGTAAACTATTTGTACTTTACCCAATGTTTCAAGGCAACTGTAAATCTTTAGTGATCTTCAGTGTCGGAGGAAAAGGTGCTTCTGTATGTGAGCGTTGTCGTTTAATACTGCCTGGTCCGCAAGCAAAAACCATCTACAGAGTAGGTCTAATCTCAGACAGTAGGAAATACTGTAATCTCCAAGCTCATTCATCTATCTCTCTGCCAATTTCAAACATTAGAATTCGTCTTGGACCAGTGCTTGACAGAAGTTCAAACTGATCCAACCGGTTTTCTAGCTTTGTGCATATTCTGGAAAAAGAATTTAAGCCACACTACCAATCCTAACCACCACACCCTTCACTTTCATACTTACCAGTGTTGCCAAGTGCTTCTACATACTGAGCTTCAGCACTTAAGTCAGCATTTCAACTGGACCTTGGCCCTGTCTATCAGCTCGCCTCCTCCCCACCCTCCATATAACTCGCTCCTTAGGCTCAAAGCACAACAAGAGTTTCTGAGTCATGGATTTTTCTTAAAAGTAATACCGCAAAATCAAGCCATCATCACATTCTCTTTTTCATTTTTCCAATAAAGGGGCAATTTTAGCATGACCAATCCACATACCCTGCACAGCTTTGGGTTGTGGGGGTGAGAACCACGCAGACACGGGAAGAATGTGCAAATGCCACACGGACAGTGACTCAGGGTCAGGACCAAACCTGGGCCCTTGGCGCCGTGAGGCAGCGGTGCTAACCACTGCACCAACGTGCCATCCCAGCATCACATCCTCCCAGAATGAGAGATATACACACACACATACAAAACCCCCACCCAGAGAGACACAGACACACCCAACGCACCGAAAGACAAAGAACGGCACACAGACAACACACACTGAGACGCACAGAGGGACAGACACACACACTTAGGGACACAGACTGACACACCGAGGTGCGCAAGAGACAGACAGACACACACACACCCCTCACCCAGAGAGACACAGACACCCTCCCCCCACACAACCAGACACACACACACATATTGGGCAGGATTCTCCGTCCCCCAGCCACGTTTCTCGGTGGCGCGCATTCACTGGTAAAAAATGTTTAATCATGGGCCGCAGGGTGGCCCAGTGGTTAGCACTGCTGCCTCACGGCGCCGAGGTTACAGGTTCGATCCCGGCTCTGGGTCACGGTCCGTGTGGAGTTTGCACATTCTCCCCGTGTTTGCGTGGGTTTCGCACCCACAACCGAAAGACGTGCAGGGTAGGGTTGGCAGGTGGATTGGCCACGCTAAATTGCCCCTTATTTGGGAAAAATAAATTGGGTACTCTAATTTATTTAAAAAATCAAAAATGTTATGAAAAATGTAATTACAATTACATGTTCACTAGTACCAACTTTCACCAAACAGTGCATCAAATAAACTCAACCGAAAATAGCCCACTAAAACTGTAGAAAAACCCCTTGCACTCCTCCAACACCATCAAGACATGCCAAATAGCAGCAACCCTAGGGGTGTTGAGACGGCATAGAACATAGAACATTACAGCAAAGTACAGGCCCTTCGGCCCTTGATGTTGCGTCGACCTGTGAAACCACTCTAAATCCCATCTACACTATTCCCTTATCGTCCATATGTCTATCCAATTACCATTTGAATGCCCTTAGTGTTGGCGAGTCCACCACTGTTGGAGGCAGGGCATTCCACACCCTTACTACCCTCTGAGTAAAGAACCTACCTCTGACATCTGTCTTATATCTATCTCCCCTCAAACTAGACATCACCATCTGAGGAAAAAGGCTCTCACTGTCCACTCTATCCAATCCTCTGATCATCTTGTATGCCTCAATTAAGTCACCTCTTAACCTTCTCCTCTCTAATGAAAACAGCCTCAAGTTCCTCAGCCTTTCCTCATAAGATCTTCCCTCCATACCAGGCAACATTCTGGTAAATCTCCTCTGCACCCTTTCCAATGCTTCCATACCCTTCCTATAATGCGGCGACCAGAATTGCACGCAATACTCCAAATGCGGCCGCACCAGAGTTTTGTACAGCTGCAACATGACCTCATGGCTCCGAAACTCAATCCCTCTACCAATAAAAGCTAACACACCGTACGCCTTCTTAACAACCCTCTCAACCGGAGTGGCAACTTTCAGGGATCTATGTACATGGACACCGAGATCTCTCTGCTCATCCACACTGCCAAGAATCTTACCATTAGCCCAGTACTGTCTTCCTGTTATTCCTTCCAAAATGAATCACCTCACACTTTTCTGCATTAAACTCCATTTGCCACCTCTCAGCCCAGCACTGCAGCTTATCTATGTCCCTCTGTAACTTGTAACATCCTTTCACACTGTCCACAACTCCACCGACTTTAGTGTCATCTGCAAATTTACTCACCCATCCTTCTACGCCCTCCTCCAGGTCATTTATAAAAACTGCTAAATCTCCCTGAATCCCATGCTTCCGTATTTTCTGCAGTAACCTACCGTGGGGAACCTTATCAAACGCTTTACTGAAATCCATATACACCACATCAACTGCTTTACCCTCATCCACCTGTTTGGTCACCTTCTCAAAGAACTCAATAAGGTTTGTGAGGCACGACCTACCCTTCAGGAAACCGTGTTGACTATGTCTAATCAAATTATTCCTTTCCAGATGATTATACACCCTATCTCTTATAAACCTTTCCAAGATTTTGCCCACAACAGAAGTAAGGCTCACTGGTCTATAGTTACCGGGGTTGTCTCTACTCCCCTTCTTGAACAAGGGGACATTTGGTATCCTCCAGTCTTCTGGCACTATTCCTGTTGACAAAGATGACTTAAAGATCAAAGCCAAAGGCTCAGCAATCTCCTCCCTAGCTTCCCAAAGAATCCTAGGATAAATCCCATCCGGCCCAGGGGACTTATCTATTTTCACACTTTCCAGAATTGCTAACGCCTCCTCCTTATGAACCTCAAGCCCTTCTAGTCTAGTAGTGTGAATCTCAGTATTCTCCTGGACAACATTGTCTTTTTCCTGTGTGAATACTGATGAAAAATATTCATTTAGCACCTCTCCTATCTCCTTGGACTCCAAGCACAACTTCCCACAACTGTCCTTGACTGGCCCTACTCTTACCCTAGTCATTCTTTTATTCCTGACATATCCATAGAAAGCTTTAGGGTTACCCTTGATCCTACCTGCCAAGGACTTCTCATGTCCCCTCATGGCTCTTCTTAGCTCTCTCTTTAGGTCCTTCCTAGCTAACTTGTAACTCTCGAGCGCCCTTACTGAACCTTCATGTCTCATCTTCACATAAGCCTCCTTCTTCCTCTTGACAAGTGTTTCGACTGCCTTACTAAACCACGGTTCCCTTGCTCTCGACCACTTCCTCCCTGCCTGACAGGCACATACTTATCAAGGACACGCAGTAGCTGTTCCTTGAACAAGCTCCACATTTCCATTGTGCCCATCCCCTGCAGTTTTCCTCTCCAACTGATGCGTCCTAAGTCTTGCCTCATCGCATCATAATTGCCTTTCCCCCAGATATACCTCTTGCCCTGCGGTATATACCTATTCCTTTCCATCACTAAAGTAAACGTAATCGAATTGTGGTCACTATCACCAAAGTGCTCACCTACCTCCAAATCTAACACCTGTCCTGGAAAGACGGTAAGAGGTGCGAGTGGAGGACCGAGGTGATGACAAACATACAGGCAACAAGATCGCGGCCACACCTGAGCGGGAAGGACCGCCGGATTTGACGCAAGACGTCTCACCGATGAACAAATAGAGGGAGTACCTAACCTAGGAACTCCAAGAGGTCAAGAATGCTATCAAAATGGAAATGATGGCAACAGTGAAAGTGGCTGTAGCGGAGGCATTGGTAACGCTATAAGCGGCATTGGAAAAGACGGAAAGGCGGCTGGAGATGCAGGAAGCGACGAGTGGAGAACTGGAGAAGGCCTTGACCGATCAGAGCGATCGGATCGCCTCATTGGAGATGGAAATGGCAAGGTTGGCGATGACACAAGGGACACTAAAGTGAAAGGTTGAAGACCAAGAATATCGGTTGCGCAGCCAGAACCTCCACATTGTGGGCCTACCGGAGGGAACCGAGGACATGAACTCTACGGAGTACGTGGGCCAGATGCTGGGCAAACTGATGGGAATGGGTAGCTTCGCCAAACCTCCATAAGTAGACAGAGCCCACAGGTCACTCCGGCCAAAGCCCAAGGAACAGCCGCGGGCCATCATTGTGAAGCTGCACCGGTACCAAGACCAGGAATGGATCATAAACTGGGCAAGACACACAAGGTCCTGCAACTGGCAGGGTCACCCGATCTGGGTGGAGACAGAGAGAGAGAGACAGAGAGAGAGAGACAGAGAGAGGCACAGAGAGAGCGAGCGAGAGAGCGAGCGAGAGAGCGAGCGAGAGAGCGAGCGAGAGAGCGAGCGAGAGACAGAGAGCGAGAGAGAGAGAGCGAGACAGAGAGCGAGACAGAGAGCGAGACAGAGAGCGAGACAGAGAGCGAGACAGAGAGCGAGACAGAGAGCGAGACAGAGAGCGAGACAGAGAGCGAGACAGAGAGCGAGACAGAGAGCGAGACAGAGAGCGAGACAGAGAGCGAGACAGAGAGCGAGACAGAGAGCGAGACAGAGAGCGAG